>NC_092634.1:4370000-4662500 GCF_039555335.1 Amphiura filiformis | reverse complement strand
TACAGCATTAATTTTGGGGAAAATCTTGTCTTACTAATGAAACATAGCTAAATCCTAATCCTTTATTTACTTCCAACCTGCAATATATATAAATTAAATTTTACTGTTTTAAAAAATTGAGGAAATTGGGCTCAAAACATGCTACTTTGCCTGTTTTATTACAATTGTAGTCGCCAAATTGTAAGACTTGGTATCGCCTACAAGTTAGTTCAAAAGTGTAATATCTTATGTTATTTTTGATAATTAGAAAACGTGTTTTCCAAAACATAGGATGCATAACTTGAAATTAGTCTTTGTCTTAGGGCTTGATTGTCACAGCATACAAAAAACCCTAAAATGCATAATTATGTTATCAAGGTATCATTTTGTGTGTTCGTAAGTAACCATGAATATACACAGACGGTTGAAAAAGTATAATTTCATTGGAACTCGCTGCCATTTTGTTACCAAGGTATCATTTTGTGTGTTCGTAAGTGACCATGAATATACACAGACGCTTGAAAAAGTATAATTTCATTGGAACTCACTGCCATTTTGTTATCAAGGTATCATTTTGTGTGTTCGTAAGTGACCATAAATAGTGTATGCTTCATGGCGAATCACAAACTAACATTTCTTCACACTTATCCCACAAAACATATACCAATCATTATAACACAAATCCTGCAACATAGAGTTTTAAAACATGTATCTTCTCATTTATTAGTTAAGCCATCCAATCATTGAAAAGGTCAGCAGTGTTATTTATACAGTGGATTTTTAGCTATGTTTCTTTTACAGTTTTTTCTATATACATTGGTCTTTCTTCGTTGACTTCAATCAAGGCTTTCCTCTTTGGCGGTGATGTGGGCGTTTTAAATAAAACTGGAGTGCCAATGGGTGAAGAGTCTGAATGTTCTATTGTGACTGTTGTGTTAAGTTGCTGGTCGTGCTATCAATGGACCTGGAAGATGTGTCCTGGTAAGAGAGAAAAACAATGGTCGAGAAACTCATTAACAACATATCAACTTATCTTGCAAATCTATTTGTCTAAATAAATGCAGAATATGATTTGAAAAAGAAAAATGCTGAGATTTTAGCACCAAAGAGGTTAGACCTAAAGGTCCATATGTACAAAACAAGTTAGACCTGGTCTAACTTTAGACCTGGTCTAAAGTTTGTTCGGCTTAAGGCGGAAATTATTCGGCTTTTGACACTGCAAGCGTCAATCAAGTCCCAACTCGCGCTCACGTAAATTCACATAAGCGTGCGCCAGTCACGCATTACGCAACGAACAGCTAGCGTAAGGATTGCACCCAGCTGTGTGCATGCCATTCTATATCAATACTCAGTGTTATGAGTCGTATATTTTCCGCCTTAATATAAGCCGAACAAACTTCAGCTATGGAGATTAGTCCTGTGAGAAAGAACTTTTTGTTATTAACATACTTTATTCTTGTAGATCCTGCTAAGGACAAATACATTGTTTTTTGGACTTTGCTAGGAGTGAAGCAGGAAAAGAACAGATTAACCCCTTGAGCACTACCTGCATCTAACATTGCCTCTGATAGGTCAATTACATGATATCTTCATTTTAATCACCAATCAGAATGGAGTTTTGCAAATAATTCACCACAATTTTTTTTGCGTGGTGAAATTATTCTAACAATGTTATTGATTGGTCCAATTGATAATGAAAACTCCTTTTTGACAAATAAGCAGATAGTTCTCATGGGGCTAAGGGGATCCCTCCCTAAGTCTAGCCTCTATAACCAGGTCTAAAGTTAGACCCAACATGTCTTGTGCATACGGACCAAAAAGTACAGACTCCGAGTCAGAAGTGTCCCACACCTAATAACGCTATGGTAAATTTGCACACCTCCAACATTGTCCAACATGTTTCAGCAAGTCGGAAATCAAATTTGAGAATTACGAAGGCTTGCTTTTGTAGCACTTGGCATACATTAACGGCACAACATATTACACGCAATGCAAACCAAGTTTATCGAGCACACAAGAAACTCAGATAGAATATTTATATCATTTAATTTCACTATATGTAACAATGTTGATTTTGTGGTCCTTTAATACTGTTCTCATAAATCACAACTATAATTATTAAGGGCTGGGGTATGAACGTTTGGACAGTATTTATTTTGGGACATTAGAGCATATCAGACATATCGAATTGCATTCTGATTCTGAATACGAAGAATGTCATTCTGATATCAAGTAATTTTGATTTTTTGAAATTCGCAATTTAATACACATTTTATGGCAACTCATTAAAAATTGATATTTTTGATATTTAACAGTTCTTGAAGTAAACTTTATAAATCTGATGATTTATACTTAAAGTGTATGTAGGTGGGATGAAAAGCCGACGATCAATTGAAAATTTTGACCTTTCATATTGAAGATATGGATTTTTTTTTTTTTTTTTCACCAAAAAAAATTAGGTCTTTTTTGGAAAAAATCCATATCTTCAATATGAAAGGTCAAAATGT
The DNA here is from genome assembly GCF_039555335.1 of Amphiura filiformis. Lineage (NCBI taxonomy): Eukaryota > Metazoa > Echinodermata > Ophiuroidea > Amphilepidida > Amphiuridae > Amphiura > Amphiura filiformis. Next base: position 4,660,014 of record NC_092634.1, on the reverse strand, counting down.
TCAATTGACCGTCGGCTTTTCCTCCGTGCTACATACACTTTATTAGGACAATACCCTATTGTCCTCTGGAGTTGTCTATTTGCATATTGCTTCTCAGCACTTAGTTGTGAACATGCTTTCTTGCAGTATGGACATACATGTAGCTTGTGGTTGCTCTGGGCTTGTTTTGCTACCTTTTTACTTGCCTTCAGTTTTTGTCTTGTATTTGGTTTTAAACTACAGCATATAGTTTTCGCTGTTTAATTTAATAATTTGTCGTCTGTCCCTGAAGAAGAGCAGTTTATCTGCTCGAAACGTCGATTGATTTTTTGTCTGTTAGGTTTTGTTTGTCTACTATGTACACAGTGATTTTCATCACTTCAGTGTACTTTTGTACTGTTTTCCTGACACCTCTGTGGGTTCTGGAATTAGCAATTTTGGCCATTTAACTTTGGCACTTCGGCACCTAACTTTGCCTATTTTAAGGCCTACATTGGTTGTTTGGTTTTTGTCTACTTATGTGCTCGGTGATTTTCATCACTTGTTCTAGTACACTTTTTCTTATAATGCCCATTTTGTTCCCCCACTTCGTTCTGTCTAGTCTGTATTTCACTTGTTCCCCACGTCAAGTTGGTGTACCTTGCTTTTTTCTTTCCAGTTGTTCATATATTCAAGGAATCCTCTTGTATCATTTATTGATCCTTGATGTGTTTTGTGTCCTCGTCCGTTGGATTCACCATTACCTACTTTTTCTAAAATGTATGCTTTTAAAGTTTGTTAGGCTTATATACGGCGGAAAAAATAAGACTCATAACACTGTGTATTGATATAGAATGGCGTGCACGCTGTTGGGCGCAATGCTTACGCTTAGGTGTGCGTTATGTAACAGAACTTCCAAGACGTTGCAGAAGCCTTCCGCAAGAACATTACAAAGCTGCACAAGAGGTACATGTTGTTTTTTGACCGCTATGATGAGGAATCATCGCCAAAAGGTGAAAGAGGGCCCGCAGACAAGGACAACGGCAAACACAAGTATCCGGTTGATGGGGCTTGGCCACTTCCATGTGGAAATCATTTATGGGATTGTCATCCAACAAGTCACAAATGGCAAATGGTTAGGCTACACATCTGTTCTTACAACTAAATGTGTGTCATCTGCAGAAGTTTAGAAGGTGTTTTTACACATGAGCTCCATTCAATGGACTTTGACAAGAAAATGAATTTCAAGGATGCAACTGGAGGGATAATCATTCAATCACCAGACACTGATGTAATGGTTCTATTAGTACATTACATGCCACGGATGCGAGCGGTTCTTGAAATTGGGATACTACTAAGGTGACGCAACTCAAGTTCAAGAACATGAGGCGTTGTGACTGAAAGAGTTATAAAATACAGTTATTTAACAGATCCCACAAGTCTCTGCCATTCAGTGCGGTTTTGGGCTACGGTACTCTGAAGGCGTCCTTGATTGTCAAGTTAATGGCGTTGAGATCGCCTATGAGCTGAGCTAGATATGTGCGGCGGCGTGCTCTACCACGGCGATAGGCTTCTGTGGCCTGATTATGCGTGGCCCACAATCCGTAGCCTGTTGCGTGTGATTGTCAATGTCGCTGGTGCAACGTTTGCCCGGCATACAGATTGTCGTTTGATAGGCGATCTGGAAAATGCACTCCAAGGCAGTAGCGGTCAAGAAAGCGGTCAAAGGTCAAGTTTTCAAAATGCTTCCAATTGAGATGAAATTTAAATACAATAATCCTTATGACATTCTGAACATTCGCCTAACTTGCGCACATATGTCCTAGTTCTTTCTGTCAACTTCTTCTCATGATTTAGTCAGTTTCAAACTGTCGAGTTTCAAAAATGCAAGTACCTTGTACATGGATATGTTTATTAAAATGTAACTACTAATTGAACATTGAAGTATCTAAACAATGAACCTCTTCCATATAGTGCATGCATAGACTAGTAAGGATTTGAAAAGATGAGCAAAAGGTTTTAGGATATTATATGGGTCCTCAATGCAACATAAATGTTTAACAGGCCCAATTTTAACAATATAATCCAGTTTTCAAAACAAAATTTAACCCCTGTGGAATAATGGTATGGTCACGTTGTCATGGCATGTTTTTGTTGTTTGATTCTCATGTCATCATTGCTTTGTCAGATTTCAACAAGACAGCTTGTGTTTACAAAATTTTCTTTCCCACCCACCACTCCCTTAGCAATTATTCATAGGGTGTGGAATAATTACATGGAAAAGTGAATTATCAAATTACTATGTTGATGGCTATTAAAAGTAAATCCAACATGGATATACTAGACCTATTAGGTCAATTTTCAATTTCAAGAAAATACAAAATAAAATAGTATTTATAGTACTGCACTGCAATGTTAGCTAACCTTGTCTACCGCCCTCTTTTGCCTACTTATCACACTGAACACAGGTAAATAATTGATATGCTGCCATCTAAAACTAAAGTGCTTGGTCCCTTGTTCTCTTATTCATAATATTGCATTTATCAAAAAGACAAATCCAGACTCGGCGATATTCATGCCATCAGGTATAGTATTTGCATAATAGAACCATTACAACTTCACATAAGTATATAGTCCAGTTTCCCTACAAATAAAAATCCCTTTAAAAAGTGATGCGTCAGGTCCAGAGAGAAGATTGGGTGCGTTGTGGGCATGGAAACAGACCTGAAGAATCAGGAATCAAATACTAGTATAATTATGTACTCTCATAGCGTTTTATTAGTCGACATATAAAAATAAATGTAGTTGGTGGTAATTAAATATAAAAATGATAAGAAAGTTTTGACATCTTTACAATTATAGTGGTATTAGAGATATAAGATGCACTTGAGTTATGTCTGAACAATTATAAAAAAAGAAATGTGCAAATTGTATTTGTCTAACTGATACTGTTTGAATAGTTTAGTAAACTGTTTGAATAGTAATATGCTGGTGGAGCAGCGACAGGTGTTTTCTCTAAGGATGACCTCTGACCGTGGATGACAATTAATTAATTAATTAATTAATTATTTTATTTAATGAATGAATGAATGAATGAATGAATGAATGAATGAATGAATGAATTAAATTATTTATTTATTTATTTATTTAACTGAAAACTATTTCTTTCTACATTTATTAAGGGTATTATATTTAACCAATCCCTGTCACAAAATAGGGCCACAAATAAATATTGTTGTGTACTTGAGGGCAACACAACAATATATTTTTTTGGCCTAGTTTCATATTGCCAGTCTATTAATGGTAATATGAGCTCTTAGCTCATATGCATGTGTGGGATGGAGAGAGTTCATTGACATTGACCTAGGACAGGTACGCTCTGCCGTCTCTGTCTCAGTATGTCAATGATCACTGTTTGTATATCTTCAGCTGAGTTATAACAAATAACTTCTAGAATGTGTCACTGTTAATTCCGACACTATATCAGCGTCAGGTCCCGTGGGACCAGACGCGAAAAGGAATAAACCTAAAACCACTAATCACTCCAATTATCCTCTGCTGATTCCCTATTGATAAAGCTATCAACAGGGTGTGAAAAGTGTGCCATCAGGTTCCATATAGTAACATTCAATTACATAACATTTTTGTATCAGTTGGTTTATCCACTGAAGTTTATCATTTGGGGTTGGTCTGGTCAGCAGAGAGTAAAATAGGCCATAGGGGGTAATTACCAGTAATTTGGTTTGGTTTTATATCCTTTGTAGCAAAAATCCTAAGTGCTGGTAACTGCTTTACTTGCTTGTCACTAGTTATTAGTTTATTTTCATGACAATTTTGTGTTAAACTTAACAAACTTGATGGGCACCACTACATGTGGTGTTACTCTCAAAGGTTTCAGCCCATCATTTTATATTATTGGCGATGCTCTTTTTTTTAAAATATTTAATCTCCCTTTTTTGTAGTTCACTGGGGATGTGATTCCTGTTTTCTGTTAACAAGATATTATGCAGCTCCCTCTAGGGTTCACGAGGGTTGAGATATGTTTCATCCGGGTCCTTTAAAATATTCTTGTTTATTTATAAGATATTTATAAGCCCTTTTGTAGGTGGTCACTTGGGTGGTGACTTAAGATCATTTATCTGGGTCCTTTGTTAATGCAAAGTCCTAGTATTGGGGGCTGATTCCTTATATGCATACTATTTTGTTACATTCTTATTGTAAATAGATCATAGATGCTTGTTGAACATCTGACAAAGGCGCAAATTCTTGATGTCCAGTTTTCCATTATTGCGACTGGGGTTAAATCGGCAAAATACTAAACTTACCGCTCGTTTTTTCTCTAGGCCGTGTTACATGTACTGGTGTGATTTCAGACCGGATTCGTCTTTCAACTAAATTTTGAATGGAAAAGATTAGAAATGGTTATCTACAGACCTACTAGCTTTCCACATCAATAGCAACAATTACTTAAGGGCTGGGGTATGAGCGTTTGGACAGTATTTATTTTGGGACATTAGAGCACATCAGACATATCGAATTGCATTCTGAATACGAAGAATGTCCTTCTGATATGAAATAATTTTGATTTTTGAAATTAGCAATTTAATACACATTTTATGGCAAATCATTAAAATTGATATTTTTGATATTTAACAGTACTAAAGTAAACTTTACAAATCTGATGATTTATACTTAAAGTGTATGTAGGTGGGATGAAAAGCCGACGATCAATTGAAAATTTTGACCTTTCGTATTGGAGATATGGATTTTTTTTCCCAAAACACCAAAAAAAAAAAAGGTCTTTTTGGGAAAAAAATCCATATCTTCAATATGAAAGGTCAAAATTTTCAATTGACCGTCGGCTTTTCGTCCCAGCTACATACACTTTAAGAATATATCATTAGATTTATATAATTTACTTCGAGGACTGTTATATATCAAAAATTTGAAAAATATTAAATTTTTATAATTTGTCATAAAATTTGTATTATATTGTGATTTTCAAAAAATGAAAATTATTTGATATCAGAAAGACATGCTTCAGATTCAGAATGCAATTCGATAGGTCTGAGGTGCTCTCATGTCCTCAAAAAATACTGTCGAAACACAATAAACGCTCATTCTAGATCCCTTAAAGCATGATAAAAACATTGATAATAATAATAACAATAATAACACTAACAAGATTAAAAATAACAAACTTACCGGTACTGCTCGTTTCTGTTTTCTTCTGTTGGCGGTGTTACATGTCTGCTTTCTGATCGTCGTCGTCGTTGTCTTTCACGAACTAAATTTAGAATGGAAAACTTACTGTTCAGTGGAGCCATGTCCTCCACACCATGATCACGGGTATATTGACTAAATTTAGAATGGAAAAGGTTAGAAATGGTTATCTATAGACCTACTAGCTTTCCACATCAATATAAAAGCAACATTTACTAAAAACATGATAAAAACAATAATAATAACAACAATAAGATTAAAAATAATAATAATAATAATAACACTAATAATATTAATAATAACAACATTAAAAAAATAATAATAATAATAATAATATTAATAATAACACTAATAATAATAATAATAATAATAATAATAATAATAATAATAATAATAATAATATTAATAATAACACTAATAATAATAATAATAATAATAATAATAATAATAATAATAATAATAATAATAATAACAATAACAATAATACTATCCGACACTACTCATAAATTATTATTAATATTATTATCATTGTTATTGTTATTAGGCCTATTATTATTATTATCATTATTGTTATTGTTATTATTATTATTATTAGTCAAACTTATGATCTCTACACGAAATAAATACGTACCTCGAATTGCTGGTCACAATTTTGACCTTCATCTAGAGACAGGTAACCCAAGTTCGAGATGGACACTTGAACCTTTACACTTGGCCCACCCCAAAACTCGTTCGTACACTTTTGGTAACTTGTATTGGGCCCCATTGCGGTTGATTGATAGTTGGTTGACCCTTTTTTATATGTATTTAATTCTCTGTTTAGTTCCAAGAGTCGCAAGAAATTCTGTTGTTGACGTTCTTTAAGTGTCTAAAGGGTCACTGATCCCAAACTTGAATTGCCAGTCTCTAGATGAAGGATTTAAAGTTGTAACGACAAATTCGAGGTTCGAATTAATTTTGTGTTGCGATGAAGTCTACAAACGCCCCAAAAGCCCCCCCCCCCCCATACGCGCGTGATAAAAATAACAAAAACGTAACTAACCCCCCTTAAAATATTGGCCATTATTCAAAAAGGTACTATTGTATTACAAATCTGTAAAATGCGTTGGAAGCAGAATTAATTAATGCGCATTTTGACACCTCATTTGATAATCGATAGCCCAGAAAACAATAAAACACTGGTCAATTTAATGTAGTGGTCGAGGTCCAGATTTGAAAGTTGCACTTACAAATCTTTACAATACAAAAACACTCCGATATCATTACACAGATTTTCTTTCATTGCACTGAATACAAAATTAATACAATTTACTGCAACTTTCTAATCTTGGGTTACGCTGTGACGTCAATATTTAGTCAATTGCTCCTATTATGGTGTCAAAATGTGCAGAAATAAATTCTGCTTCCAACGTATTTTACAGATTTGTAATACAATCATTCGTTTTTGAATATTGGTCATTATTTAAGGGGGGTTAGTTACTTTTTTTTAAATGTTTACTTCTTTGACATTGACATAGGCTTCTTCTTCTCATGATTTAGAAACCAGACAAGTCAGTTTCAAACTGTCGAGTCTCACAAATGCAAGTACTTTGTACATGGATGTACCTACTAATTGAACATTGAAGTATCCAAATAATGAACCTCTTCCATATAGTGCATGCATAGACTAGTCAGGATTTGAAAATATGAGCAAAAAGTTTTTAGGACATTATATGGGTCCTCAATGCAACAATTGTTTAACAGGCTCAATTTTAACAATATAAATTGGCAAAATACTAAACTTACCGTTCGTTTCTCTAGTGTCTTCTTGTCTAGGTGGCGTTTCTTGGGTTCGGGCGCCGGTTTCGCTATCTCTAAGGACTCTTGGATTCTTCAGTCATTAACTAAATTTTGAATGGAAAAGGTTAGAAATGTTATCTATAGACCTACTAGCTTTCCACATCAGCAACATTTACTTAAGGGAAGGGGTATGAACGTTTGGACAGTATTTATTTTGGGACATTAGAGCACATCAGACATATCGAATTGCATTCTGAATACTGAAGAATGTCATTCTGATATCAAATAATTTTGATTTTTGAAATTCGCAATGTAATACACATTTTATGGCAAATCATTAAAATTGATATTTTTGATATTTAACAGTACTCAAGTAAACTTTATATTAGGTGGGATGAAAAGCCGACGATCAATTGAAAATCTTGAAAACCTAATCCTCTTATTCAATGTAGACTTGATTATTTTCTTATTAGCAATAATTTAATTGAGTATGTGACAAAAGCAGATATTGTTCCAGGTTTAAGAACTGACCACTCTGGTATCACTTTGAATGTGCAACTTCAAAAAGACCCTGTACATGGGTCCTGGTCACTGGAAATTCAATAATTCTTATCTTAATGAGGATGATTATGTGAATGACATGAACAATAATCTAGATGATTGGTTAAATGATGATTCTTTATCTGATCCTCAAGCTAAATGGGAATGGATCAAATATAAGGTTAGAAATGAAACAATGAAGTATGCTAAGAAAAAGTGTGTTTTTTTTATATTTTCAGAATTAAAGAGCTTAGCAGTAAACTTAATTCATTGGAGAAGTCTTTGGCTAATGATCCTTCTCAAGATACTTTAAATGAGATTAATTCTGTTAAATCCGATTTGGAGGAGCTTGATACAAAAATTATTGATGGTATAATTGTTCGCTCAAGAATTCGTTGGGCAGAAAAAGGTGAGAAAAGCAATAAGTATTTTTGGGCCTTGAAAAAGGAATTGCAGAAAAAAGCAGTGTAAAAAAATTGTTTCTGATAATGGTACAGAAATTATTAAACCTATGTCTATTTTGAATGCACAAAGTGAGTACTATAAAAATATTTATGAATCAAAGGTTGATATAACTTCTTCCAGAAATAATACCTTTTTGCAAGGTAATACCATACCTACTTTAACTGACATAGACATGATAAAGTGTGAAGGTAACCTTACAAAAGTTGAGTGTTTTAATGTACTTAGTAAAATGTCAAAGAATAAAAGTCCGGGTAATGATGGTTTATCGTGTGAATGGTACTTGCAATTCTGGAATAAAATTGATACTTTTTTGTTGCATGTATTAAATAAAGGTTTGAATAAAGGAGAAATGTCATCTTCTCAGAGGCAAGCTGTGATTACTTTGATTGAGAAAGAAGGTAAAGACAGATGCATGTTAAAGAATTGGAGACCCATATCCTTACTTAATGTAGACTATAAAATCGCCTCTAAAGCCCTAGCGATGAGAGTTGAAAAGGTTATTCATAATTTGATTCATACTGACCAAAGTGGATTTGTTAAAGGTAGATACATTGGTGACTCAGTTCGTTCTATTAATGATATTATGGAGTATACCAAATTCAAAAATATTTCAGGTCTTCTTTTGTTCTTAGATTTTGAAAAAGCGTTCGATTCGTTAGAGTGGAACTTTATTTTTCAAGCTTTAAATCGAATGAATTTTGGTCCAAGTTTTGTCAAGTATGTCAAAGCCCTTTACACTAATATTAGTAGTTGTATTCTTAATAATGGGCTTACATCACATTACTTTTCGGTGGGGCGCGGCGTGCGACAGGGCGACCCATTGAGCTCTTACTTGTTTATTTTGGCGATAGAATTATTGTCATGTTCAATACGCGAAGACACGTCTATTTCTGGTATAATTGTGAATAACTTTGAACTTAAGTTAATTCAGTATGCAGATGACACTACATGTGTTTTAAAGGACTAGAGTACCTGTAGCTGTAAGAGCACCTGTAGCCATGATAGTGCTCCCGTGATATGGAGAATTACTTTCACTAAGTTTAAGCCAAATCAGACAAAGTTTAAAATGTAGCTCCTGGATGACCTTTGACCTTGGATGACTTTGATTTTAAGTTTTACATGTTCCTCTCATATCAAGGATTGCACCCACCAAGTTTGAGCCCGATCAGACAAAGTTTGAAATTTGACCCCTCTGTAATGACCTTTGACCTCGGTTGACCTCAATTGTATCTCGGGCATATATTCCCTCGTATCAAGGATTCCACCCACGAATTTGAGCCCGATCGGACAAAGTTTGAAATTTGACCCTCCGTAATGACCTTTGACCTCGGTTGACCTCGATTTTATTTCGGGCATACATTCCCCTCGTATCAAGGATTCCACCTACCAAGTTTGGGCCCGATCGGACAAAGTTTAAAATCCATGACCTTTGACCTTGACCTCCGATGACCTTGAAAACTACCCGATAAACAGCGCCCTCACGGTACCCATCTATGTCTGAAATATCGGAATGATGCGTCGAAGCGCGGCGAAACGCATAGCCGGACAGACAGACAGACAGACACACTGAGCTCATTATTTTATTAGTAAAGATGTTCAGTCAGCAAATAATCTTTTCAAGGTTTTAGATCTTTTCTCTATAAAGGTCTCTGGATTGAAATTAAATGTAAGTAAATCTCAAGCGTTATGGCTTGGTTCTAAGAGAAATTGCAAAGAAAAACCATTGAATGTTGAGTGGCCAAATAATCCCGTTAAGGCATTGGGTGTGTATTTTTCTTATGATAATGATGCTGCTGGGAATCTGAACTTTGTTCCAAAAATCAAGCATATAAAGACTCTGTTAAATATTTGGAAAACTAGAAACTTAACCCTTTCTGGTAAAATCCTCTTGATCAAAACATTTGCATTATCAAAATTTATTTATTTGGCATCAGTCATTCATATCCCTGACCATGTGATTCAGCAAATTGACACTATTATTTACAATTTTCTTTGGAATGGAGGTAAAGGTTTTGTTAAGAGAAACACAATTATTGGTGAAATTGATCAAGGAGGGCTGAAAATGGTTGATGTAAAATCTATTTTTGCTGCTCAGAAAATTAAGTGGGTTAGTAAATACAATACCACTTCAGCACCTTGGAAAATTATTTTGAATGAATTTATCATCCCATATGGTAAAGATTTAATCTTTTATTGTAATATCTCCCCAAAGCAGATAATGAAATGGCATATTCCATCCTTTTATAAAGATATGTTGATTTCGTATATTAATTTAACTAATCCTGATAATGTCGACCCACACCAGCAATGCATTTGGAACAATTGTCGCATCCTTGTGAATCGCCAGTCCATCTATTGTCAGCATTTTTTGATCCATGGTATGAAGTTAGTTAGCGACTTATTTTACACTGATGGTACGATTGTTCCATTTAAGGTCTGGAGTGATAGGGGATTTTAAGAAGTATTTTTGCAATGGAGGAGCATTATTGATGCACTTCCTTCTTCATGGAAGCAAGTTTTGAAACAAGGTTTTGACAGGGATCTTTGTACTCCTAAAGGTTTCGTGTTGTATCATGAAGATAAAGAAATCAATATTAGTAAAATGACATCTCAATGTATTAATCGTATTTTTGTACAGAGAATACAAGAGCCTCCAACATCACAGAAAAAGTATAAGAATGAGTTTAATATTAATGATGATGAATGGAGTGTTATTTACCTTATGCCTTTCAAGTCAACTTATGATATAAGAACCAGGATTTTTCAATATAAGATTAATCTTAATTGTCTAATGACAAATAGTAGACTGTATAAGATGAACCTTGTGAACAGTGAAATGTGTACCTTTTGTAATAACTCTCCTGAATCTTTGAACCATTTGTTTTGGGATTGTAAATATGCTGAAGAAAATGTGGAATGATTTTGGATCATGGTATATAGACAATGTTGATGGAAACATTGATTTAAACTATAAGCATATTATTTTTGGTTTTGGTTCTGAGACTTTACTGAATATATGTCATTTTAATCAAAAAGGTTATTTATGACAGTAGATTTAAAAACCAAAAGCCATCTTTTGGGTCTTTTCTGCAATTGATTAAATTTCATTACAAGCTTGAGAAACGAATTGCTATTAGTAATAATACAATGCACAAATTTATTGATAAATGGCATGTTTTAGACCAGATGTGTTGTTAGCTTTCACCATTCTTTTTAAAAGCTGTAATGGATTGCGCTCTTTTCAAACATCATGTAATGTTTTATTTTCAATGTTCTCCTGCATTATGTAAATCTGTGTAGTTTTTCATTTTCTGTATACATGTCTTTCTCCCATTGAGCACAGGGAAATAAAAGCCGTTTTGGCTATGTGAAATAAAAAAAAAATTGAAAATCTTGACCTTTCGTATTGAAGATATGGATTTTTTTTCCCCAAAACACCAAAAAACAATAGGTCTTTTTGGGAAAAAAAATCCATATCTTCAATATGAAATGTCAAAATTTTCAATTGATCGTCGGCTTTTCCTCCCAGCTACATACACTTTAAGAGTATATCATTAGATTTATACAATTACTTCGAACTGTTTTATATCAAAAATTTGAAAAATATCAATTTTTTATAATTTGTCATAAAATTTGTATCATATCGTGATTTTCAAAAAATGAAAATTATTTGATATCAGAAAGACATGCTTCGTATTCAGAATGCAATTCGATACGTCTGAGGTGCTCTCATGTCCCATAAAAAATACTGTCGAAACGCTCATTCCAGATCCCTTAAAACATGATAAAAACAAACAATAATAATAACAAGATTAATAATAACAATAATAATAATCTATATAATAATATGCAATGTCTGTGTGTCTATCAACTCTATCTATCTGTCTGTGTGCGTGTGTCCGCCTATTTTCTCGGAGACTAGCGGTCGCATCGCTCAAACTTGGTGGGTGGGTGCATTTTAACCCGAGACAGAACAAGTTTGTATTGGTTGGTGGATCAAGGTCACCCAAGGTCTTCCAGGGGTCATCTGAGGTCAAATTAGTAAAACCGATTTTCTCGGAGACTAGGGGTTGCACGTGCCTCAAACTTGGTGGGTGGGTGCATCTTGACCCGAGACAAGTTTGTACTGGTTAGTGGTTCGGGGTCACCCGAGGTCATGCAGGGGTCACCCGAGGTCATCCAGGGGTCACAGGGGTCACCCGAGGTCATCCAGGGGTCACTCGATGTCATCTAGGGGTCACCCGTAGGTCATCCGAGGTCAAATTAGTAAAACACATATGGGCATGAAACTTGGTGGGTGGGTTTATCTTGACCGCGAGACATAACAAGTTTGTGTTGATTAGTGGGTCCAGGTCATGTGAGGTCATCTGGGGGTCATATGTGGTCAAATGAGTAAAACCTGTCATCTGGGTATGAAACTTGGTGGATACAGTCGCCATAAGTCAAGTAATCGCGACAGCCGAGAACCGCCAAATACGGGTGACGGCCTAGTATTAATAATAACACTAATAATAATAATAACACTAATAATAATATCTGACACTACTCATAAATTATTATTAGTGTGATTATTATTGTTTTGCAAAAGTTCATTCAATTTGGCAATTTTAAGCGCCATTTGTGGCTGAACCACTTTAAAGGGCCTAAAATTTTGTATGGGGTCTAGAAATGTCTCTTTTTTTTAATTGCTCAAAAACATTGGCACATGGTTAATCCATTCTGAACATAATTAGGACCTATAAGTGCACTGTGATATTATCATGGGACCTTCAAGATAATTTGATTAAACAGTACGAAGTGCTGATTTTGACCCCCTCTGAAATTCCAACAAAATTCCGAAATCTATCTTTTTTGGCATTAGGCATTTCAGACACAGCCAGTGAGTGACCACATCAGACACAGCCAGTGAGTGACCACATTCAAAAAGAGGGTCACAACTGATTTAATTAAGAAAATGCCCCTCAAAGAGAGCACTTTGTCATTTGGACACCTTAAATTCCCAATTTTGGTCAAGGCCACCAAACTTTGATGGTCGACCATTCATAAACTTAAATGGAATTTTTTCCATTTTTTTTCTTGTGACCTCACCTAGGGGTCCATGAAAGGTACCCCTGAGCTAAAAGAGAGCAAAATCCAAGAGGGTGGGTATACGTTTTGACATGGACTGACCCATCAGTATTTCTCACCGGTTAATTATTACACATACATTCCAGGTACGAATATAACACGCGATCTTCAATTCAGTAGCGTTGTTTTTTAAGACAGTTCTTGTTCGTCTCCATTACACACACAATGAATACCTGAGTGGAAGAAGGGCCCAACTCCATCAAAACTGTTTTTGAGATATTAAGAAAAAACTTAATATTTGGAAAAGTTTTATAGACAGAATGTTTTCATCTTCAGGGGACCTTTAATACATGAACATACAATATTACATACATTCGAAATTATATATGTTTCCATGGCAACGGTACAGGTCTTAATACTGAGCTGGAGTTGGGCCCTTCTTCCACTAATATACTGCAAGTGCCAGTTCCGTGTTATAAATAGCTAAAGAAATTAGGTAATCACCATTAATTGCACAAGTAGAACTCGTGTAATATGTTAGCAAGAAAGTTTATTGCAGTGAAAAGCAGATTTTATGGATGAACAAAATTCCTCTTTAACCTTATATTTGTGGAAGAAGGGCCCAACTCCATGGAGTTGGGCTTTTCTTCCATGAAAAGCATTGTACATGGAAGACTATTTAGAGAGTGAATTTGGGCTCATCTTTCACACACAAGGAAGAATAGCCTGCTGGCAATAAAATGCTGGGTCTAACTCATTTTTGTAAAAAATTGGAGTTGGGCCCTTCTTCCACTCAGGTATTCAATTCACATTCACAATATAATTTCAATAATTCAATACCTGTGTCCGTTTGTGTGGTCTTCCGTCCGTGCCATATCTAGGAAAAAAGGGGAAAAAAAAAAAAAAAAAACTAGATATGCTGTGAGCTGACAAGATCAGGATCATTGCGTTCAGTCACAATGGTTAATTGAGTAAGAAAAGAGGCCATTTTAAAAGTTGCACCCGAGTCCGGTCCATAGCAGTCAGGTTTTCTTTAACAAACACATGAATAGACCTGGTCTACTGTATTGACTCAGATGCCACTTTTAACACTGTTTAAAGCAGTTTCTTTTTTTTACATAATGAACCATTGTGACTGAACGCAATGACGTGCGAGGCTAAAATTTGGTCCATATGTGTAAAACAAATAAGTCTACCAAAATCAGCACAACAAGGCTCAATACTGACATCAACATCAATCCGTGGCTTTACCTGTTGTTGATTTGAGAGTCTGAAGTCTTACAAAGTGTCACAAAATGTGGACCAATATAGCATTTATGAGTTCCGCCAGGAAAAATTGACGATGGCCTATAGTTTACTTAATCTAAGCTTGAATATTTTGACTTATTTTGAACAGTGCTCTGAGTGCTCATAGTATTACCCACCTTCTTCAAGTCTTCATTTTCAGTAACTGTTTCCTGGAGCTGTTCATGCACATTCTTGAGATCACTGATCACTTGTTCCTGGAAACATCAAATATTTGCAGTGAGGGTAAGAAATCTTGGGAAAACTCTCAAAATTGTCAAATTTATGTACAAAATGTAGGGTACCTGCAGGTAATATGGGACCATTAAGGACGTTTAGCTTATTTGCATAAAAACTAAAGAAGATATGCCCACAAGAGATTGTTATGATGAACAACCTGTCCTTTAAGATTAATAAAACAGGCAATGTTACCTTGTTTTTATGTTTGTTTGGGCGCTATGACGTCAAAATGACGTCATCGTCAAGGGTCCCATATTACCTGCATGGGCAGGTAATATGGGACACTGAGTTATCTCTATGGTGAAAATCAAAAAGTTCAGAAAATCACTCTTTTGTTCTAAAAACATTTTTGTTACATGATTTTGCAAGTTAAATGCAAATTTCTACAAGAAAATTCAATTTTCTAAATAGTTTTGCTTTTCGCATTGACAATGCACACAATTTCCTATGTGTCCCAAGTTACCTGCACCCATTCAGTTGAAAATCAGAGAAAATAATCATTTATAAAAGGAAAGTGCCACTTGTCAGTGGAATTTTACCTGCTGATAAGCTTAACCCATCACCTAAAGATCATAAAAAATGACAAATGCCCCCTCAGTACCAGAGTTTTTGGATACACAATCATAAAATGTGACGTCATTGATTTTATAAAAAAAAAAAAAAACGACATAATTTTTTGGACAATTTCACTCTTTTTGGCATTGATTTCCAAGAGTTTGATACACAGACTCCAAAACTGCATTTCTAGAAGCACAATTGATGTCTCTAAACACTTAACAAATCAACTTAAAGTGTTTACCTTCTCTAAGCTACTTAAAAACAGGTGTCCCATATTACCTGCTGTCCCATATTACCTGCACCTACCCTATGTCCTTATATTTTAAAACGTTACGACTTTCACACTTGTGAAAGCTATATATAGTGCATGGTCTTAAAATGCATCTTTTTTTGCATGAATGAATCTAAAATGTATGCTTTTAAAGTTTGTTAGGCTTATATACGGCGGAAAAATAAGACTCATAACACTTGGTATTGATATAGAATGGCGTGCACCCGTTGGACGCAATGCTTACGCTTAGGTGTGCGCTATGCGTAACAGAACTTCCAAGACGTTGCAGAAGCCTTCCGCAAGAACATTACAAAGCTGCACAAGAGGTACATGTTGTTTTTGACCGCTATGATGAGGAATCATCGCCAAAAGGTGAAAGAGGGCCCGCAGACAAGGACAACGGCAAACACAAGTATCCGGTTGAAGGGGCTTGGCCACTTCCACGTGGAAATCATTTTTGTGGGTTCGAGTCCCCGTGTGGCTGAATTTTCTTTCTTTTTTTTATTTTTCTCATTTTTACTTCCTTTCTTTCCTCTTTAGTTTCTCCTTTTCTTTTTACATTTCTTTTTTTTAATTTCTTTCTTTCTTTCTTTTTCGTTCTTTTTCTTTCTCTCTCTTTCTTTCTTTTTTCACTATTTCTTTATTCTTTCTTGCTCCTTTCTTTTTAGTTGATTGATTCGCTGACTGCAGTGAATCGTGATTGATTGTTTTTCACTTTATATAATTCAGAAATTTGTAGGCCTGCTAAGTCTGTCTTGTTGAATATTCTTCCCAAATTCGATTTGCAAATAATTGCTTTTTGATATTGTTCATTAATTGTTGTTGATGTTATTGTTGTACCCTATTACATTGTAATCAGGGGAATAGCAGCATTGATTTATCTCATCAAAGATATCAAGGCTTTAAATTCAAAATCAACACATTTTCCAGGGTGTAGCTTGACGAAATGCTCCCAATCAATTTTAAAATTTATAAAATCCTTATGAAAATTGCCGAAAACGGCTTGTGCCCCCGCATCCGACCCGCATACCGCCCCTCATGACCCCCCGACTCACGAGCTCCGGGCATGAGCTAAGCCAAGTCCAGGAGCCAAGTTTCATAACCTTTTCATGTCTTGACCGTGGATTGATATTCTATAATAATTGTAAGTATAGGCCTACGTCCCGGTACGCGTGTTCATTTTCTGCATGGCTGTTTGTGTTATGAACTTACGCCCCTCTGAAATCATTATCAACTTATCAAGCTCATGAAAAACTCTCGGCTAACCTTAAAATCACTCAAATTCTGTAAAAATGACCTTAGTACTCAGACCAAATCATTCAAATAATCCCAATAAATTATCCAAATGACCAAATCTAATCCTTCAAACAATTATTGTAAAATATCCCAATTATTAAAATAAAACAACCCAAACGAATGATGTATATTCATACGTAGCGGTAAACGTAAATAGAAAGCAAATTTATACTTCTCGCTACTCAAATTTGGTACACTCACGGGCGCTTTCAGCGGATGTTATTGCAATACGTCATCCGCGGAAGACGCCGCCACCCGCTGAAAGCGCCCGTGAGTGTACCAAATTTGAGTAAGCGAGAAGTATAAATTTGCTTTCAACCCAAACGGTTTGCAAACAAATCCCCATTAATAACAGTGGCGTGCATCAGGCCGCCTAACCCGGGGGCTGAAGAAGAAACAATTTTGCCGCCTTCCTTAACAGCCCGAAAAGGTTGACCCAATTTTTTCACGGTCGTTTGAAAAGTGAAGGGATTTTAGGCGCTAGCGTCCCAAAAGCAACCTTTATTCATAATTTTTTATGCTTTTTCAATTTTTGGCGCCTTTTTCTTTGCTAATTGCTTTTGCCGCCCCTTCATTTTTGCCGCCTTGTTTTTGCCGCCCCTTCGCTTTTTGCCGCCTCTACTTTGACCCTGGGGGCTGGCGCCCCAAAGCCCCAAATACGCCGCATGAATAATTTTATCAGGGAAATGAATGAAAATTCCTTTGCTTTAAATGACGGAAAAGAAAAGTATGATGTACTTGTGCTAGCAAAAACAGGGACTACAAATAGTCTTTGAGCACATGTACAAAATGAAGTGTTTGGGATTTAGATTCCCACAAACACTTCAGGCAAGTTGGGGGGCAATTTGGGCTGCTAAAACAATGAATCAGATAATAAGTGTAAGCTTGCGTAATAACAAGTCCACACATTAATAGATAACACATCGCATCATCGCGGCATTCCAAAAAAATTCATGACAATTCATATCAAAATTCATCACAACAATCGCACCAAAATATTATCATGGAGTTAATTCTAGACTCGCTTGCCAGTCCTATATACGCCGTACCTATGTATATTGAGGACTGGCTTACGCCATTTTGGATGTCGGTTAAAAAAAAAAAAAAAAATCTTTAAAATTTCATCAATGTATATAAATGTGGTACCAACTGTATTGTGCTTGATAATTTAAGACTCGGTTGAAACAAAATTAAGGATCGAAAGCATTTAAGTGTCTAAAAAGGCAAAATTATCGTCAAAGTTCTGTCGAAATCGGCACCCTTGCGAAGGGTTCAGAATTCGAATCGGGAACGAATTTCCGATCTTGCGATCAAAAACACAAAATTACAACTTGGCAAAAGACATTATTACCAAACAATATAGAATAGAAAATTTGACATCATTTTCTCAAAATAATGAAAAAATTTGCTCACTAGACATCGAAAAAGTACGCAATCCAATTCCCGTTCAAACGCGTGGGAAACTGAAAGTGCATAATCGTGACTAGTTAATTCCAGAATGCAGAATTAAATTAAATCTTAATTATAACTACCCTAATAATTACTTATCAGAAAGATCCTGACCAGAGAAGAATTTAAGTTTGTTTTAAAATTAATATATTTAAAATTTCACATCGTGAATTTGCCAACTGAATTGGCCTAACTTACATGCAAAAGCTTACACATCCATCATCTTACACACCAGTCACACTAAGTTGAAAACTATTGTTCTATGGTTGAAAAGCAAAGCAAACGGTTTTCTTTACAATCGCCAGACACACACTCCTCTCAAATCCTCCACGCACGCACAGACACACCCCAATGCACAGAGCGAAATGGTCACACCCAATGTAACAAAAGAAATGAAGAAGAAAACAGGTGAGCAGTAACAAAGTAAGAAAGCAAAATAAAAAGCTATAGAATTAATTTTAAACAAATCCAAATTGCAAGAACTCCCATCAAGCACACAAAGGGAAAAGAAAAGACAGGTGCAAAATATTGATTGCAAAAAATTTATCCCAAACTAAATTTGGTCGCCCTCTTTTGACAACACAATTAATTTAAATCCCCCTCCAATTTAAAATGAGGGCAGTATACCTGAAAATTAAATAGTGCTGCCCAGATGGTGAAAAACCTGAACAAAATGCAAAACCTAATTCGTAACATTATTACTTCATTTTGATATTCAATCAGTGCTATAAATTCGCCTTAACAAGGAATGGGTTTGTATTAAAAGATATGGATTTTTTTCCCAAAACACCAAAAAAATAGGTCTTTTGGGGGAAAAAAACCCATATCTTCAATATAAAAGGTCAAAATGTTCAATTGACCATTAGTTTTTCCTCCCAGCTACATACATTTAAGAATATATCATTAAATTAAAAAAAATTACTTCGAGGACTGTTATATATAAAAAATGTGAAAAATATCAACTTTTAATAATTTGTCATAAAATTTGTATTATACCGTGAATTTCAAAAATGTCAAAAATGAAAATTATTTGATATCAGAAAGACATTCTTTGTATTCAGAATGCGATTCAAGTGCTCTCATGTCCCACAAAAATACTGTCGAAATGCTCAAAACACTCATTCTAGATCCCTTAAGGGGAGGCGATCTTTTGTGCGTAATTATAGAGGGCCAGGGGATTCTATCATTGTAAATAATATTTGACTTATGAGGCCATATGTACATATGTGAAGTATAATTCTCTAGTGCCATCAGTAGACTCGAGCTGAGCATTGTAGCTGCTTTATTTACTGAGTAACAGCCGGCCCTATGTTTTAGCGTTTGGGGCCCCGGGCCCATATTATGTGATATATGGGGCTCATGTGTACATATACCAATGTATTTCTCAGGTGCAATCTGTGTACAAACTCTGAGCCCTAAAGCTGCTTTATTTGATGAGAAACGGTCGGCCCTTTGTTTTAACATTTGGGGCCCTGGGGCCCATAATGTTCGACTTATGAGGCTCATGTACATATGTTGAAGTATAATTTTCTAGTTCTTTCAGTAGACTCAAGCTGGGCATTGTAGCGGCTTGATTTACTGAGTAACGGCTGGCCCTATGTTTTAGCGTTTAGGGCCCTGGGGCCCATATTGTGTGACACATGGGGCTCATATAAACATAACAATATAATGCTGAAGACCTATTAGTGTACCACATCTGAACCCTGTAGCTACTTTATTTGCTGAGAAAAGGCTGGCCCTTTGTTTTAACATTTGGGCTTCTGGGGCCCCTAGCCTTGAACATCTAGGGCCAAAAGGCACATCTACAATTAAGCTCATACATGTGCCACATATGAGCTCTAGTGCCCTTGTAGCTTTAGAGCTACAATCCATGAAATTAATAGTTGGCACACTTGCACTAAACATTGGAAATGTGTGCCCTAATAAAATTGGGGAGGAGAGGGAAACATGCATGCAATATATGCAAAGTACAGACTCCCCCTATATCTCACCCTTCCCCACTCCCCATCTTTCAATGTTGGAGGGTCTCACGGACCTGTTGACAACACGGCTTGGTCCAACATTGAATTGGGGGAGAGGGGGCAGAGATAACCCAAAAGACGGGCAAAGTGTGCCAACTTTTTTTTCGTGGATTGTAGCCTTGTCAATATGTTGCTCCTTATTTTTAACATTTGGGGCCCTGGGGTCCATAATATATAAATACAAGTATACATGAGCCCCATATGTTATAGAGTACCCATGGGGCTATCAGTGTACCAACTCAGGGCCCTGAGGCTGCTTCATCTGATGAGAAACGGCATGATTTGTGTTTTTACCTTTCGACCCCTGGGGCCCGCGACCTTTGGGGCCAAGATGGGCAAAAGGCACATCAACGGGGTAGGGCCCATAAGTGTACCACATATCGCTCATTCTACAAAATCCGGTGCCAATAGCCCTTTTTCCATTCTTTGGTCCACAAACACTTTGTCGAGCATTTAGGGCATCAAATATGTTGTTTTTCAGGTAGAACTCAACAAGATCTACACGGACATATATAGTTTTCCATACTTTAAATGCTTTCTTCAGCCTGATTAACCCTTGCAAAGGCTCCAAAATCGCTAAAAATGCATTTCCACTGCTCAAGTGTCACATCTAACCCTGAATATTTTCTTTGAATAAATGCGATTTCTTTACATATTTGTTGTTTTTTAATTAGATAACGCACCATCATATTGTATATCAACATTATTTTTTAGTGATTAAAACGTCTTTGTGTAATTCTAAAATAAATTGCACTTTCCACCAAAACGCTGTGAGCTACGTTACCCCTTTTTAACACACGTTATTGGAAAGAAGTAAAACAGAGGTATCAATGTAATTTGCGGTTTTTGAAAGGAAACACTCATAGGTTTTTAAAAATCACAGTAAAAATCGTGATGCTGTAGCATTTTGGCATAGAAATGTTGTAAACATTGAAATTTCGACCGACCATGTTAAGATTGGTGAGCTACGTTACCAGGATTCTATAGTATGCACTTGTATTACATGTACTTCCTAATAATATGTGAAAGCTACCAGTGGTCGAACCCCATTTATATTAGAATTAACCGACATAACGTTCTAACGTTCGCAAATCACATTAAAAACATTAAAAACCAGTGAGCTACGTTACACACTCATTTACGCATTTTCAAAACTTCTATGAAATGGTGAAATCTGTTTTACATTTCACTCAAGTGATCTTTAGTTTGCTTTTTATGACCTTGGATTGAAGTAAAACCAGCACATTTTGTAGTCGGTAACGTAGCTCACATTACATTGACTTTTAGTGTTAAAAAACATCATGACTTCCTGAAAGAAAAATATGCAAGTGGTGTTGGCAATTTTTACATCTGAAAGTAGTGATACATTTAATCTTAAAAACACAAAAAGCAGGTCTTTTTGAACAACTTTTATTTTTTCAATTTTTATAGTGGATTGGCACAGGATTTTGTAGAATGAGCGATATGGGCCCTGTGGCCCTTATAGTTTTAGCGCTAGCCTTGACAGAATGTGTTTGATGGAAGGAGGAGGAAACCACAGGATGGCAATACAGACTGTATCAAAATGTTTGGTACCCATCAATTTTTTTTTGTATTTCATGCCCGAAATCGGGCTTTTATTTAAATCATTTCATGCGTTGCAAATAAAAACAGTACAATAATAATCATAATACAAGCAAAAAAAAAATATATACAATAAGAATATACAATACAGACAAGTTTCAGAGGAGAAATATAGTACAATACAATATAATACAATACAGTATTCACCACCGGGCCGAGACGAGCATATAAATGGGGTCATTAAATTAATATGAATTCCAGCACACCTTTATTGATTCAAGGTGGCACCACACCCCCTGACAAACCCGTGACCATCCTTGCATTCCTCTCAACAAATTTGGAGAAAAACGCAAAATTAAGCACAAAATCGGCCAGGGGTGCAGCACCACCTTAACAGTATACATAAAATACAATAAAGGCTACAATTAAGATATCCAAGATATAATGCATCACAACAAACTGAGAAAGGGATCCCACTTTTTAAAATGTAAATCCAACTTCCAATTTTTAGACTGCTCGCATCTACACTTGTAAATATATCTTCTAGCAATGAGCATTATTTGATTAATACCTGCTAAGTAATTATCATTTGTATCCAGTAAACCAAATACTTTACTAAATTCATCAAACTCGGGTATGAAATCAAAATGAGTCTGAATACTTTGCCAAAAAGAGTTCACAATATTACAACTAGCAAAAAGATGTACCATGGTTTCCTTCTGTTTTACAAAAAACACATTTATCATTGTTAACCAAACCAACTTTGTACAGCCAGTCATTAGTTGGCAAAATGTTCTGAGTAATTCTGTACTGAAGCCATCTTAATTTCACATCTAGCGTAGCTCTGAAAGGCATTAAATACAACTCGCAACATTTGGCTTTGGTCATATTATAAACTCTTTTTAATGAAAATTGACTAACAGGATCAGATTTTATACTATCAATATATGACTTATAAACATCCTTGGACTTCAGTTTCAGAAGTGGAACACTTCCTCTCCATAAGTTGATCGCTATGCCCAAGTCCTCTGGAAGGGTCGTACCCTCCTTACGAATCATGTCACGCCAACTTTTTGGAATTGCATTAATCAGTCCAAACCATTTAAGCACATCGATTCTATTATAATTATCACCCATCCTGTTAGCAAAATTCTTAAAATTGCCTTTGTCATCAATGAAATCATAAATTGTATGGAAACCTGCTTCCTCAAACTTAGAGTAGTACACCGACTTTTTACCAATCAGAATATGCTTTTTATTCCAAATCACTTGTTTGCAAACCTCAATAGCATTTTTTGGCTCACCTGAATTCAACTTTGACCATAATTTGAATGCATTCAAATAGAATGGGGAAATAATTCCTGATAGTGTTCGAAAATCAAAATTACACTCCAGAATACCTGTGCCACCCAGGTTTCTTAAATGTGACCGTACAGCACGAATGAGCCGTAAATGTCCTCAATTGTATTCTGAGTTACAGTGTAAAATGGGCATGAAGGTCGTATTCATAGGTACCTCAATTGGGTGCTACGTGTACCTCATTTAATGAGATACACGTAGCACCAAATTGAAATACCTATGAATATGACCTTCATGCCCATTTTACACTGTAACTCAGAATACAATTGAGGACATTTACCGCTCATTCGTGCTGTACGGTCACAAATAAAATATTAAGATACTTTTCCAACCAGATTTGTTTGGCATAATTAGTCTCTTAAGCCACATAACAGATTGTGTTTTGATTTTTGCTTGTAAGTTAACCATTTTCAAACCACCTTCATCTAATTCTCTACATAAAACAGACCGTTTTATTTTATCTGGGCCATTCCAGATAAACTTGTAAATAATATCATTAACCTTCTTTTGAATACTTAATGGCATACCAATCATTGCTGAAGTATAAACAAGTTTTGATAAACCGAATGTTTTAATCACCAAAATTTTGCCAATTGCTGTTAAATCTCTCTGTTTCCATAAATTTAACGTACATTCCAGAGATCTTATTCTATCATTGTAGTTCAAATTTATCACCTCTTTTTCCTCATATGCAAAGTAAATTCCTAAGATTTTTACAGTCTTAGTCCACTGTACATCCAGCGGTTTGCTTTTATTATCCCTGACACTTCCGATCCACATTGCTTCGGTCTTATTGTTATTTACTTTTAGACCAGAACATGACTGAAACTCCCTTAACACTTTCATAGTACATTTAACTGAATCAATATCCTTAACAAATAAACACATATCATCTGCATAACAAGACATTTTCACCTGTGTACCTCGATCGCTAGGATCAATTTGAATGCCCACAATGTCCTCGTTGTTATTCATCTGAATACAGAGGACTTCAATGGCTAAATTAAAGAGCTGACAGCTCAGGGGATCACCCTGTCTAAGACCACAATTAATGGGGAAGTACCCGGTCGACACACCATTATTCATAACACAACTTGTGATATTATTATAAAAAGTATCAATCCATTTTTTTTCATTACATGTTGCATAAATTTATGATCTATTGAATCATATGCCTTTTCAAAATCTATACACAGTAAAATTCCAGGGATGTCTCTTTCTTTAGTAAAATATAAAATATCAGCCACAGTTCTTTCAGCATCCCCAATATATCTACCAGGGAGGGACAAAAGCAGATTGGTTACAGCCAATTAATTTCGGAGAAACCTTGGCAATCCTTTCGGCAATGAATTTTGACCAAATTTTCAAATCAACATTAAGCAAAGTAATGGGTCTGTAATTTTCCACCTTACCTTTGTCTTTATTTTTTTTCAAAATTAATGTTATGACACCTTGTTTCACCCAAATTATAACTTGCATTCAAGCAATCAACTGGAAAACATCCAAATTCAACCCAAAGTTTTATAAAATAGCACTGTGAGACCATCATTACCAGGTGACTTGCCATTTTTCATACTAACTAGCAGTCACCCGTCTTTCGCGGCCAGAGTCTTTTGCGGTTGGTAAATTTTGTATATTTTGTGTGTACATGTAAATGTTTTATTTAATGTGATTAACGGTATGAGAGGAGATTTATCATTTAGAAATATAATAGTATCTTTTCCATATAAATCAATGGCTTGAAATTGCAATTAGATCATGATCGAAGCAAGTCTTTCTGCCACCATATCATATCCACCGTGAGAAGTCTTGACCCTGTGGGATGCTGGCCGCCCTGATATTAAAGACTTTTATACATTTGTTTATACAGTAATTTTTAGCCCATTTTGGACAAATTTGTTGCACCTTTTAGCCCATTTTCGTCCAAATTTGTCCCCCACCTTGAAATGTACCTTGCTGCCCCCCTGCAAAAGTCCTGGCTATATCACTTCACTGAGCAGATCAACACAATTTTATTCACTATGGTATGCTGGCTGACCTGATATTTAAGATTTGTCTGTATTTGTTGTACGTTTTATTTGTTAGGCCATTTTGAATAAATTTGTTGTACCTTTTACTTTTTAGCCCATTTGTGACAATTTCACCCCCCCATGTAATTTGCCCTCCCCTCCCCTCTCTTTCTCTCTGAAAATGTCCTGGCTACACCACTGTGCAGATAAAACAATTTTATTCACATTTCCTTACACTCTGTTTCATATAAAGTTATGATCATACAGTGCTGATAACATAGCATTACCACAAAGCAGAGTAGGCTCCATGGTAAATAAAATTCAGTGGTTTGATAAGGCATGCAAATAGGCAATGGATCATATTATAATAAGCACAATGTATAACTACAATACCCTGGATACACCAACAGCCCCTATGTATGAGATGTTCATGTTGGCTATCTTGACCTCAGTAAATGTTGACATTATTGATGTATGTGATTGCTTAAGGTATAATAGGTAATTCAATGACCATGTTGACAAATTAGTTATAGATGTTAATTCTCGCTATTCACAATAAGGGCGCCGCCAGCGGTTTGCGATGTAATCATGATGTATCATGGGAAAAGGTCAACATCCAAGTCCGCGCAATACGAATATTACCATGCTATTACATAGGAACACGTGACAATATTTTTTAGTTTGTCAATATAACGGTATTACACGCAAATTGATAAAGAAAAAATTAATTGTGCACATTTCAAATCACATTAAGTATTATTGAGTATCGATTCGCGTGTAACACCTTTATTTTGACAAACTAAAAAATATTGTCACGTGTTCCTATGTAATAGCATGGTAATATTCGTATTGCGCGGACTTGGATGTCGACCTTTTCCCATGATACATCACGATTACATCGCAAAACCGCTGGCGGCAACCTTATTGTGAATAGCGAGAATTGAGTTTCTACTGTGTCATGTCATAGGTACTTGTAATAGTTGAGACTACAGGCATATTATCTTCACACCAATGGCAGTAGAGAAGGCCCATTTCAGGCTATGTCAACATTAGTGTATTGTGTTGGTGTGAAAAGTTTTAGCTCGCAGTGCGCTGCCAGTGCTTTTTAAACTAATTAACATTATTTGACACCTTTAACGTAAACAAAAACAAAATTGGATGTTTTATTGGGTTGCGGACAACCTTACTCTACGCAACGCAAAAATCCGTTTTCCGAAATAATGTAAAACGTAGAAGTTTTTAGCCTTACCAATTCGCCAAACTCAGTAATTTATTATAGATAAGTATTTTATAACATTCCTCGATCGTGAGCTCACCTTCACAGCTCTTTTGGTCATCATTTGACAATTTGAGAATTGAATCATTAAAAAAACGTTGAGATGATGGCGAGTCAAGATCAACTTCTTTTGACGAGTATAAAGTAGAGTAAAAGTGTTATCTCTCTCTCTCTCTCTGTGTCAGGTGGCGCTGTGTAGCGCTGCTGTGGTCTTCACAAGAGTACGCCATCTCACTCGATCTGATGCCAAGTGCGTTGCACCTTGCATTCCCTGGTTAGAAACCAGCTTCACGTCATTAGTCCAAGATGTTGGTGGACGTCCTCTTCCTCGTTTGCCTTCCATAGCCCCTTGCAAAATCTGTTTTTCTACACCTCCATGTTTGCTGACAATATGGCCAAAGTACTTCAGCTTTCTCTCCATTATGCCGCTTCTGATGGTTAGACTTGTACCAATCTTGTCGATGATCCAGGAATTTGTTCTCCTGTCTTTCCATGTCACTCGTAGAAGCCTCCTGTAACACCACATCTCAAAAGCATCTACTCTTTTCCTATCATTCTTGGTCATAGCCCAAGACTCGCATCCATAAGTGGCAATGGAAAACACAGTTGCACGGGTAGGCGTACTTTGAGGTCAATGGATATGCCTCTGCTTTTCCATATGCTTGACATGCCCTGCACAGTTGTCCTTGCAATAGCCAGTCTTCTCTTAATTTCAGTTGTGCTGTCACCACTGTTGTTAATCATTGAACCCAGATATTCAAATTGCTTCACCTCCTCAATCTGCTGTCCATCTATCACAAACTCATCACTTTTCCGCTCTCTGTCTATATCTCATTTAAAATATTCTTTTCATTAACACATTCTGTACGCATCTGATGGTGCTTTTGCTTTTATTTGACTTTTCCAGATTGCTAAAGAACTTGCTATTTTTCTCCCCTTTTTCCAACCAGTCTGATCTAGATCTTACAACTACACCTTGGGTTACATACTCATAATGATCATCAAGATCAGATTTCAACTTCTCCCAATTAGTATTTGCTTCATCACTAGGGTTGGTATTAAGTATGTCTTCAGCATGTTTGAGCTTCTTTTCCAAATCATTAACCTTACAATTTCTTTCCTTAACTTTAATTTTACTGTACAACTGTGTATAACAACGAATCTCATACTTCATTAACTCCCAAAGGATTCTTTGATCAGTCACATCACTATACTTTTTGATCTATTCAGATCTTTTATCTCTTAACTCACCAATAAACTTATCATCATCACATAAAGAATCATTAAATTTCCAGTACGAAGGGCCATGATTATTATTATCATTTGGTTCGAGATTAAGATGAATTGAAGAATGATCAGTATTAATTGCAGGGCAAATATCACACTTTTTAACCATATCTTGTAAGTTCTCAGAAATAAACAAGTAATCAAGTATTTCTAAGGTTTGGGTTTCCAACCCGTCAAATATCAATAAGGTTTAACTGATCCATTAAATTCAAAACAGCATCAACAACACAGGCTTTTTGGTGCAGGTTACCCCCGCTTCTTGTCAAGATGATAATTCAACATCACATTAAAATCCCCACCACAGATAATACATTTGTGATGCGATCAAGCAAAATCAGTCGGAACTTTGAAATATTGATTTTGAAATATAGCCATACAAAGGAAATATTTCCTTTTGTTTTGGAAACTCTTTAATTGCTCATATCTTTGGAACTGGTTGTTCAATTTCAATGGGGTTTTCTCCAAAATGCAGCTTACTAACCAATAAGAAACTGAAAATTTAATATTTCTGAGTTCCGACTGATTTTGCTTGATCGCATCACATTTATCAACACTGTACAAATCAGAGAGAATATCTCTGATAAAATGGCATTTGCTCCTGAGAATTTCTGCATGGAGCATACATAATGTATCTTCCTTCAGTGTCAGTATAATTTGAAATAATTTCAAACTCCACATTGTTCTTTATGATTTGTCCCGTGTGATAGAAACACATCACCATTCCAATTGTTTTTAAAGTATTTTTCCAAATCTCTTGTACCGTACTATAAGTTTCTTGAAGTAAAATAATATCAGACTGCTTTTTACTTAACCAGTGAAGCACTTTATACCTCGGATACCTTTAACATTTAATGACATCAAATTAACTTTCAAATCAGTTATTCCAGACGTCATAAATTATAATATGTTTACATTCCAAAGTATTGTACAACCCATCAATTTGATGGTGAAACTAGTACATGTACATTCATTACAACCTCTGGGTAATCTGAATAAACACAACTGCACATTCATATACAGCCAAATTAAAAACAACCAACACGCAAAGTCTTTTTGATAACATGTATACATAATATTTTCCAGGTCCATTGTCGTTTAAAGTTCCAAATTCAAATCCTTATGATAAAGACTTGCTGAGTTTCGAGTGAGTCTCGGCTAACCACCCTCGCAAAAAAAAATGGCTGAAAAAAAACAACTCACCGGGCGGAATCAGATTCCACCTCAAACATGTATAAAATTAAAAGAATTATATTATAGCGGGCTTAATGAGAAAGCAAAAATTGGAGGGAACAACATTTTAAAAAGAGCATTTTGGTCTGGTCTCAGATGGTGGTGATGATAGCATACAAATGATAATCTCAATTTCAAAAGCAAAAGATTCCACCGACCGCTCTCAACGAACAACTTTTGAATATTGACAACATTTTATACCAAACATGATGCAATTTTCTACACAACTAACAAAATATGCAGATGTCACTCACATGACAAAAAGTTTTTATGTTCCACTCTGTCCATATAATGTTCATTAATAACTGGTAACTCATCTCATATCATAAAATGAGATAATAAGAAGTGAAAAAGGACACTGATTGTCACTTAAAAGTAAATTTCTTTAAATCTAAATATTTATAAAAGTACACTAACATACCAGCGATCCAGATGTCTCTTGTCTGTGACTCCTCTCAAAAACACATTCTTGTCACTATGATCCATCGAACATAAACTATAATTATTATAATCCAGCTTTGGATTTTAAAATCCTTCCAAGTAATCCAAAGTTATCCTGAATCAGACGATGATCTTTTGACATCTTTCTTAAACATTGAAAGAAGAAAACAATCACTCGCCATGGTTTATACGGGGCGCACATTTCGAAAAAAAAGGTCATGGAACACGTTTTTGATCTTTTGAACTTGGTGTGTTAAAAGGCTTTAAACAAAGGATTTTCAAATTTATTTTAAAAATTTGTATAAACACATAAGTGTTAAGCTACATCCAATGCACCAACATTTCACTTGCTGCGATATTTGATTACTGAGAAAACTGTTTTGGAGAACAACTTTATACGTCTTTTATACGTTTATACGTTTTTTATACATTTCTTTGTGTAACCTTAAGGGTATGCAATTTGTCATCTCGCTAGGTATTCCTCGATCAGATAACATGAATCTCAACTTTAAGACTGATATGGTGAATGTATTCCAATTAAGCCTGCCATAAGTGTGGTCTGTTAGGCTATGTCTCATTTTGTGATCACACTAATTTTATGCAAAATGGTTATACTCAGAGCTATCGTTTGGAAAAAGATAGGTTTCACCTCTCTACAGGGGGTAAGAGGTTATTAATTATGTAGTAATTTGAGGGGTAAGGTGGAAGGTGTATTAAATCTACACAGAGGTAGAGGTTATGGTAATAGGAGATAAATAAAACATGTTCCTTATACATGCGGTCTTCATTTCACATTTTGTATGATTGATGTCTTCCTTTTCAACCTCTCAGATCAGGCTGGGAGTTTGGAATATTGATAGTTTACATACAAGGATTGCAAATGATAGAACTTCCAAACTTTGTTTTGACCAAGTGAATGGAAACACTTGAAGTCAAACTTTGCTCAGTTGATTTCAAGCTTGAAACTGTGAAAGCTGATTACAGCACAAGAGAGGACTTGATCAGTAAGTTAGACAATCTAGAAAATATAGATCCAGGAGAAGAATCCTGAAGTTTCTGATTCTGAAAAAGAAAACTGTTCAGAGATGATTGAGGACTTGTTGGAAAACTTTGTTAGTGTGCCTGAGTTCAACCGGAATCACATCGAGGTGTCATAGAACCCCAACCTTCAATTTGACTGGGGTCTGCCACTGGGTTTGAAGTTCAAACCCAGTGGCAGACCCCAGTTAAACCCACACATTATCCACGTCAAGTTCTCATCGTACCAAACTCCACCAAATCAGAAGACTCCTGAAATTATAATTAATTATTATTATTAATTATTACTAAAATATGTGATGATTTGGACTCTGAACTTATTGCTATTGACAAGCAAAACACATCCACTACTTCGGACATTGAACATGATTTAAAATCTTATTTAGATGCTTTCCTGCCTGCGTCGGAATAGGAAATTTGTAAAATCATCAGTGCTTCACCACCAAAATCATGTGACTCTGACCCTATTCCTACTTGGCTTTTAAAGAATCATCTTCAGCTGCTTGCTCCGCTTATTATTACACGCATTGTTAATCTGTCATTGGAATCAGCAGATTTTCCATCTTGTTTCAAAACTGCCCTCGTCACACCTCTTCTTAAAAAGCCATCGCTTGAGTCTGAAATCTTGAAAAATTACCGACCGGTCTCAAACTTAGCTTTCATCTCAAAAATAATTGAAAAAGTTGTTTCATCTCGTATAGCTGATTATCTTACTGCGAACAACCTATATGAGCGCTTCCAATCAGCGTATAGAAAACATCATGGAACTGAAACAGCATTACTTCGTGTTCAAAATGACATATTGTGTAATTTGGATAAAAAGCGTGGTGTATTTTTGGTATTACTTGATCTATCTGCTGCCTTCGACACCATAGACCACGGTGTCCTTCTGTCGCGTCTCTCCTCTTTTGGTATTAGAGGTAGTGCACTTGAATGGACCCGTTCTTATTTGACCGACAGATTGCAGGCTGCCAACATCAGTGGTTGTTTGTCATCATTCATTCCACTCCTTTTCGGTGTCCCCCAAGGATCTGTATTAGGACCTCCATTCTTCACCATTTACTCGTCTCCAATAGCTAACATCGCCCGCAAGCATGGATTACAAGTTCACATGTACGCCGACGACGCACAGCTTTATTTATCTTTCGATTTAGATAGTGCATCAGATGAATTTTCTTCACATTCGCAAATTGAATTATGTATCAAGGACATCAAATCATGGATGACTGTAAATAAATTGAAATTAAATTACGACAAAACTGAACTTCTTATTATCACCTCCAAATATAATCAATCAAAACTTCGCTCTAACTCTCTTCAAATTGATTCTGCCAACATTCAAGCTTCTACTAATACTCGCAATCTAGGAATTATATTTGACAACATTCTCTCAATGGACAACCACAATCAAAAATGTGTGCAAATCAACTTATTTTCAGATTAGAAACATTAATGAAATTCGCAAAGCGCTCGATTATGATACTGCTGCAACACTTGTCCACGCTTCAGTCACATCATGTCTTGACAATGGAAATGCTTTATTATAAATAAACTTCAACAGGCTCAAAATGCTGCTGCACGCATGCTCACAAGGACTACCTCCTATCTAACTCATTTTGTGGATGACATATGACTTTTCCCCCTCTGTCCCTCCCATAGATAACTACCACAAGAAACTCTTCCCATAAATCAACGAAATCGGAATCAAGCATATCACAAATGCCACCACATCAACAAAATGCCTCAACATGAAAATCGAGCCTATTAGTCAATACCCGTGATCGTGGTGTGCAGGAAACGGCTCCGCCGAACGGTAAGTTTAGTACTAGCTAAGGCCAGTAA
Source organism: Amphiura filiformis (assembly GCF_039555335.1). Classification (NCBI taxonomy): domain Eukaryota; kingdom Metazoa; phylum Echinodermata; class Ophiuroidea; order Amphilepidida; family Amphiuridae; genus Amphiura; species Amphiura filiformis. The sequence continues at coordinate 4,627,818 of NC_092634.1, read as the reverse complement.
TACCAGTATACTAGTAGCATTACTCCTGTTAAACATGTTTCAACTGCAAGACTCAACATCTAATCCAGATATCATCATATTCAGCAACTCATTTGTAAAAGAATAATTCTAGGAGATTCTTCAGAGGAAAAACAACTAAAGTGATAGCAAAGAGCGGTGCAAATATCCCTGATATGCAAAGACTAGTAGTTGATTATGAAGGAAATACCAATGTTGACTGTGTTATTTTACAAGCCTGGACAAATAGCACAGCAAGAGAAACTCTAGAGACATGTGAAAAACAAAGGACATTGATAGGAACTACATAGTTCCCCAATGCACACATCATCATCATCATCATCTCTGGTGCCCTTCCCAGGTTTTATCATGATAGAGGAAATTGTGTGTCATATGTATAACCCCCATATGTCACAAAAACTGAACCATACTTTCCAGAAGAACACTAAATTCGCATGTGTCAATACCCGTGATCGTGGTGTGCAGGACACGGCTCCGCCGAACGGTAAGTTTAGTACTAGCTAAGGCCAGTAATACCAGTACTAGTAGCACTACTCCTGTTAAACATGTTTCAACTGCAAGACTCAACATCTAATCCAGATATCATCATATTCAGCAACTCATTTGTAAAAGGAATAATTCTAGGAGATTCTTCAGAGGAAAAACAACTAAAGTGATAGCAAAGAGCGGTGCAAATATCCCTGATATGCAAAGACTAGTAGTTGATTATGAAGGAAATACCAATGTTGACTGTGTTATTTTACAAGCCTGGACAAATAGCACAGCAAGAGAAACTCTAGAGACATGTGAAAAACAAAGGACATTGATAGGAACTACATAGTTCCCCAATGCACACATCATCATCATCATCATCATCATCTCTGGTGCCCTTCCCAGGTTTTATCATGATAGAGGAAATTGTGTGTCATATGTATAACCCCCATATGTCACAAAAACTGAACCATACTTTCCAGAAGGACACTAAATTCGCATGTGTCAATACCCGTGATCGTGGTGTGCAGGACACGGCTCCGCCGAACGGTAAGTTTAGTACTAGCTAAGGCCAGTAATACCAGTACTAGTAGCACTACTCCTGTTAAACATGTTTCAACTGCAAGACTCAACATCTAATCCAGATATCATATTCAGCAACTCATTTGTAAAAGGAATAATTCTAGGAGATTCTTCAGAGGAAAAACAACTAAAGTGATAGCAAAGAGCGGTGCAAATATCCCTGATATGCAAAGACTAGTAGTTGATTATGAAGGAAATACCAATGTTAACTGTGTTATTTTACAAGCCTGGACAAATAGCACAGCAAGAGAAACATGTGAAAAACAAAGTATGACACTGATGGAAGCTACACAGAGAACGTTCGTTCAAGTACGCCGCTCACGAACTTTGGAATCAACTGCCACCACACATCAGAAATTCAGCTTCACTTGCACTGTTCTAAAAGAAACTCGTAACTCATCTGTTCATACAACTCGATGCATCCCGACTCACGAACTTGAACTGAATTGTCGGTTTTTCTCCATGATTATATAAATTTTTTTAAGTGTGAATAGTGTGTTTAATTTCGTGCAATAATGACCGAGAGTTACACTTGCAGAATTCTCCAGCTTTTTGCTGTTTTTAATATATAGTTCTTTTGTTTAGAAGTTGTTTTTGTATTTTACTTGTTTTATAATAGTATTTGCTTAAGGTTATGTGTATTTTGTAATTAAGGTATATTTTTAGGGCTTTTTACATAATTATTTTGTAAAGAGCACTGTGACGCTCTGTGAAGTGCACTTATTAAAACTGTTATTATTATTATTAAAATTCTACATTGCTGCAGAAGATACTGATTTGATCCACATTGATGGTATTAATGTTGTCAAATGTGTCATTAACAAGCTGAAGGATGCATCTAATAGTCCATCAGCTGTTCTCCAGCAGGATGAGGACTTTTTTGAGAACAAACTGGATGGTGGTGATGAAACCCTGGCAAAGCTTAGGAGCCAGCCTGTAGACCAGGACCTGTTCAATTTGATGATGTCATCATGCTACAGTAGGTGTGCTTGAAAGACAATATAAGCGGTACTTCGCAATGAGTGTCACTGACCAAATGAAAGAGGAAACATCCATCGGCAAGATTGCATAACATCGACTCGGAAAAAAAAATGGGGATGTACAGCCAACAAAGAGAGGGCAAAACATGCAAGTCTTGACTTTTTAGTGTCACATATGCGTGCAAGGAAAAACATGTTCCTTTGCTGGATCAGCCATTGCTTATTATAGTGTAAATGATAAAGGTGTCGTTTTCTCAAGCCTTTCATAAAGCTTTATAATGAAACCAAATTTATAAGGAATAAGAAAGCTACAAGCATTTTAATGAGCGTTAAAATTCTGCTGAGTCGGTCGCAATCACAATTTCTTTGGTGGCCATTTTTGATTTTGGTGGCCATATTGGATTTCCAGGAGGTGTGCGATTACCATTTGTAACTTGAACATACTTGTTGTATTTCGGTCGCCATCTTGGATTTGGCAGCTATATTAATTTTTGATGTAGAATGTTCATCTTGGTGTCATTGGAAAGCTGTTTCAATACCTTTCTGATGAAAGCACTTCCATAGCATTTAAATAACTTCTTGTCACATACCTACATAATCAATACACTTGAATAGCATAATGGATAATACTGCATGGACTTCTATGGATACTACCTGTACTAGTTCTACATCTACATTTACTGGATTTTCTTATGACATTTATCTTTAACCATTCTGGGAAATTAAACCCGGGGGGGGGGGCGCACTCAACTTAAATTTTGGTAGGGGTGTGCGGCGCGGAGCGCCAAACTTTGAGAACTAAGAACTGATTTTCGGGCAAAATAGGGGCTTGAAGAACTGAAATTAGGGCCAAATTATAGGCAGCTGAGCTATAAATTTCTAAATTTTTTCCAAATTTGAGCTACAATTGTCAGAGTTTGAGGCTCAAAGAACTGGAGCAGATCCAAATGTGGGGCTTAAGGAACTGCGGGAGAGCCTGAAAAAGGGACCCTTGAGCGCCGCACATACCCACACTTGCAACGGTAACAATCACATGCTATCCAAGCACTACAAAATTATCAGTGCAGGGCACCCTCCATGACAGATGGGTGGAAACTACACTTCACAACCTGGGACTAAAAACTTCAAGAACTGCTTCAACTGCTATTCAGACATCTACCTTCAAGGATGCGTCAAGTCAAGTCAGACAGAGGCTTTATGTACTATTGCAACAATGAGTACCCAGACAGAGTACAATAAGACAAGACCTTTTGAACCTGTTACCATGGTTACAACTCCTCCAGTTAAAGCAATATTATAACATTTTCAAACAAAATAGATTAGCATTTCTTTGCCATAAAATGTTAGCTTTTACTGTCAGATATATCCCCTTTTATTTTTGAGCCGAACAACTACTTCAAAGCAAAGAAAATTGGAATTTACTACCAGCGCACATATATCGCCAATACGTCATACCACTCCTTCGGTCATGTTGTGGTACGACCCTTTGTTGTGTATATCACCGTCGCGCACGCCGCGTAGTACTGTGTGTTATGAACATCGTGTATGCGTTCGACTAACAATTCCATCGTAATAATAAAGGGCTGAATCAGCCTTTTATTCAATATCTCTGATTTTGACAAAACTACAGCACCTAGAGTCTTGATTTTTGCAGGCTATATTGGTTTAATAAAGTACAATTTAATCGTGTAAAAAAATGAATTAAGAAAAATCAGTGAGGGCGTCCTCCTCAGCAAATGTTATAATATGGCTTTAATGATAACCTACTTCTGTACCAACCAGTAGCTTGCTTTCAAACATGGTTGATATTCTATCCGTGCCAACCAGCCTGCCCTGGTTGATGTGAAGACAAAGACAAAATGTAGTGTGGTGTGATCTCTGATTAGGAGTTATTCTCACAGCATCTATGCTTTCCCCCAAGACCCGTGATCGTGGTGTGCAGGACACGACTCCGCCGAACGGTAAGTTTAGTACTAGCTAAGGCCAGTAATACCAGTACTAGTAGCACTACTCCTGTTAAACATGTTTCAACTGCAAGACTAAACATCTAATCCAGATATCATCATATTCAGCAACTCTATTTGTAAAAGGAATAATTCTAGGAGATTCTTCAGAGGAAAAACAACTAAAGTGATAGCAAAGAGCGGTGCAAATAACCCTGATATACAAAGACTAGTAGTTGATTATGAAGGAAATACCAATGTTAACTGTGTTATTTTACAAGCCTGGACAAATAGCACAGCAAGAGAAACTCTAGAGACATGTGAAAAACAAAGTAGGACATTGATAGGAACTACATTAGTCAAGTTCCCCAATGCACACATCATCATCATCATCTCTGGTGCCCTTCCCAGGTTTTATCATGATAGAGGAAATTGTGTCATATATGTATAACCCCCATATGTCACAAAAACTGAACCATACTTTTCAGAAGAACACTAAATTCGCATGTGTCAATACCCGTGATCGTGGTGTGCAGGACACGGCTCCGCCGAACGGTAAGTTTAGTACTAGCTAAGGCCAGTAATACCAGTACTAGTAGCAATACTCATGTTAAACATGTTTCAACTGCAAGACTCAACATCTAATCCAGATATCATCATATTCAGCAACTCATTTGTAAAAGGAATAATTCTAGAAGATTCTTCAGAGGAAAGAGCGGTGCAAATATCCCCGATATGCAAAGACTAGTAGTTGATTATGAAGGGAATACCAATGTTAACTGTGTTATTTTACAAGATTGGACAAATAGCACAGCAAGAGAAACTCTAAAGACATGTGAAAAACAAAGGACATTGATAGGAACTACATTAGTCAAGTTCCCCAATGCACACATCATCATCATCATCTCTGGTGCCCTTCCCAGGTTTTATCATGATAGAGGAAATTGTGTGTCATATGTATATATAACCCCCATATGTCACAAAAACTGAACCATACTTTCCAGAAGAACACTAAGTTTAATTCGCATGTGTCATATGTTGACAATCCACCTAGCTTTCTAGAAGGTTCAAGACTCGGGGAAGAGTTATGCTGGGATGGAGTACTTTTGAACAATTTTTGACTTCGGATACTAGTACTTTCAAAAACGTTAATGTTGATGATTTTGTTGACATTTTGTTATCTGAATTAACATGGGAGGATAAATGGTAAAAGGAACAGCCATTTATTTACATGCTAAGAAAAAAACCGATTGGGATAAATAGCACATATGAGAAAGGTTTCACACCATATTTTAATGTTTGGGGCCTTGGGCCCATAATATACGACATAATTCCTTGTAAAAATAGAGTACCCTGAGTACTAACTTAGTAAATAATATTTAACTGACTATAAATGAGAATAAACGATAGGAATTTTTGTTTTTACTATCCTCTAGCTATGATAGACGACAGGCAGGACACCGACAGCGCCGACCAGATGAAGATGAACATGCAGTGGATGACACGGCTCCGCCGAACGGCAAGTTTAGTATTTGCCGATTTATATTGATAATATTATGTAAACGAATGGCACACTTGAGGAAAACAAGTGACATTATGAATCATGGACACCGACACAGCGCCGACCAGATGAAGATGAACATGCAGTGGATGACACGGCTCCGCCGAACGGCAAGTTTAGTATTTGCCGATTTATATTGATAATATTATGTAAACGAATGGCACACTTGAGGAAAACGAGTGACATTATGAATCATATTAAATGATTTAAGTAGGGCTCGGGATGTTTGGAAGAAGACATTTATTTTTATTAATGTTTGACAAACATGCGCCACTTAAAGAGAAATGGATTAAAAGTTATCATCCTGAATGGATTAATGGGGATTATATAAACCCTAACACTGAACCTGTACGTATATTTATCAGATACACCTTGTAATACCGCAACTCGCCATAGACTCAATATAGACACACCAACCAATACCACAAAAATAACACTGGCATTTTGTGGTTCTTACAGGTATACTAGAAAACATTAAACATAGAGCTAATACCATTAATCCACAGAATACCATGGTAATCTGTGATATTTGCTGTGCAAGTATTACACCAGGATGTGCCAATCAGTTGGAAAATCTCACAAATACCCCAAGTATTATACCAGTTATATCAATGTGGTATTTTGTGGTATTCACTGTGCAAGTATAGGTTTTCTCAGTTAATTTAACACATTTTTCGTTATATTTAAGCTTGAATTCGTCCATAAAATTTTGAAGTGTCAATTTGTAAACTTAAATTTCGTCTTTGGTCAAATATATTCATATTTTGATCAAACATATTCATACAATGTTCATTTAATTTCGTCCAAATGTATTTAAATTTTGTCCAATGTAGGGGTGATCAACTTAATGTGTAAATATATTTCGTCTTTGATCAAATCTTTTCATATTCGGGTCATTTCATTTCGTCTTTAACATAAAGCATGCAGAAGTAGGCCTGCATATTTTCTTTGTCTTTCTGTCTTTTTCTCTTTCATATTTTCTTTCTGTTTATCTATCTATTTTTATATAGTTCTTATTTTCTTTATTTTGTTTTCTTTCTTTTGTTATTTCATTTTGTTTTTGTTTTGTTTCTTTGTTTTTCTTTTTTCTTTCTAATTTCTATATCATTATATATTTCAAACGTGGTTGTATGGCCCTCTTTTTCTTGCTCCCATATTATTGTGATAACTGTTATTTGGTCAGAATAAATTTAGACACGTCTGCTCGGATTTATATCAGCAAGGTGCAATGAGAACTAGTGTTATTTCAATGCATTGGAATAGGAATTGAATTGAATTTGATTTAGGCCATTTTTCATTTCAATTCAGTGAAGTGAATCGAAATGTATTTATTAATTTTTTTCATTTCAATTTAATTCATTGAATCGAGAATACATACAACATAAATTTGATTCTACCATTTCACCTGTATTGTCAGTTTATCAGTTACAATGAACTTTCTCGCTGAACTGCTCTTAGCCAATTGCCCGGTAAAAATACCCGTGTTGGTAATAAGAATTTAATTTGAATATGAATTGAATTCAAATACTGTGAATTGGAATTGAATTCAAATGCTGTGAATTGGAATTGAAATTGGTTAGCAGTTAATTTCAATGTATTGAATTGGAATTGAATCATCAAAATGATTTAAAGTAGAGAAGAATTGAATTGAAAAGTAGCATCAAAATGATTTTATATAATAAGAAAGTGAATCTGATTTGAATTGAAATTCATTTTCAGAATCGAAATAACACTAGTGAGAACTCAATACCAGTGGTTGAATCTCTAATATGTAATTAATGAAGGCCTACAATGCATTATGGAGGACGAATTGCTTTGATCAAAGCATGAAAATTAATGAACAAAGACGAATTATATTTGTGCAAGTACTGTCCATACAGCAGGTGAGACGATTTCAATGCGCTCTAGGATGAAATCAAATGAACAGTGTATGAATCTTTTTGATCAAAACATGAATTTATTTGACGAAATTTAAGTTTACAAATAGACGCTTCCAAATTTTAAGGACGAATTCAAACTTAACGGGATATTAAATATAACGAAATATGTGTTAAATTAACTGAGAAAACCTATATTATACATATCAATGTGGTATTTTGTGGTATTTACTGTGCAAATATTATACCAGTTATATCAATGTGGTATTTTGTGGTATTTACTGTGCAAGTATTATACCAGTTATATCAATGTGGTATTTTGTGGTATTTACTATGCAAGTATTATACCAGTTATATCAATGTGGTATTTTGTGGTATTTACTGTGCAAGTATTATACCAGTTATATCAATGTGGTATTTTGTGGCATTTACTGTGCAAGTATTATACCAGTTATATCAATGTGGTATTTTGTGGTATTTACTGTGCAAGTATTATACCAGTTATATCAATGTGGTATTTTGTGGCATTTACTGTGCAAGTATTATACCAGTTATATCAATGTGGTATTTTGTGGCATTTACTGTGCAAGTATTATACCAGTTATATCAATGTGGTATTTTGTGGCATTTACTGTGCAAGTATTATACCAGTTATATCAATGTGGTATTTACTATGCAAGTATTATACCAGTTATATCAATGTGGTATTTTGTGGTATTTACTGTGCAAGTATTATACCAGTTATATCAATGTGGTATTTTGTGGCATTTACTGTGCAAGTATTATACCAGTTATATCAATGTGGTATTTCGTGGTATTTACTGTGCAAGTATTATACCAGTTATATCAATGTAGTATTTTGTGGTATTTACTGTGCAAGTATTATACCAGTTATATCAATGTGGTATTTTGTGGTATTTACTATGCAAGTATTATACCAGTTATATCAATGTGGTATTTTGTGGTATTTACTGTGCAAGTATTATACCAGTTATATCAATGTGGTATTTTGTGGTATTTACTGTGCAAGTATTATGCCAGTTATATCAATGTGGTATTTTGTGGTATTTACTGTGCAAGTATTATACCAGTTATATCAATGTGGTATTTTGTGGTATTTACTGTGCAAGTATTATACCAGTTATATCAATGTGGTATTTTGTGGTATTTACTGTGCAAGTATTATACCAGTTATATCAATGTGGTATTTTGTGGTATTTACTGTGCAAGTATTATACCAGTTATATCAATGTGGTATTTTGTGGTATTTACTGTGTAAGTATTATACCAGTTATATCAATGTGGTATTTTGTGGTATTTACTGTGTAAGTATTATACCAGTTATATCAATGTGGTATTTTGTGGTATTTACTGTGTAAGTATTATACCAGTTATATCGATGTGGTATTTTGTGGTATTTACTGTGTAAGTATTATACCAGTTATATCAATGTGGTATTTTGTGGTATTTACTGTGCAAATATTACACCAGTTATATCAATGTAGTATTTTGTGGTATTTACTGTGCAATTATACCAGTTATATCAATGTGGTATTTTGTGGTATTTACTGTGCAAGTATTATACCAGTTATATCAATGTGGTATTTTGTGGTATTTACTGTGTAAGTATTATACCAGTTATATCGATGTGGTATTTTGTGGTATTTACTGTTCAAGTATTATACCAGTTATATCAATGTGGTATTTACTGTGTAAGTATTATACCAGTTATATCAATGTGGTATTTACTGTGTAAGTATTATACCAGTTATATCAATGTGGTATTTTGTGGTATTTACTGTGCAAGTATTATACCAGTTATATCAATGTGGTATTTTGTGGTATTTACTGTGTAAGTATTATACCAGTTATATCAATGTGGTATTTTGTGGTATTTACTGTGCAAGTATTATACCAGTTATATCAATGTGGTATTTTGTGGTATTTACTGTGCAAGTATTATACCAGTTATATCAATGTGGTATTTTGACCCTCCTGATGAGAGCAATGGAGATGACCTGCCACCTGCACTAGATGACGACCAATGGTCAAGAGCTTACAGCAACATGAAGCCCCACAGATTTCAGGGGCCAAGACCCGGATGGAAACGCTGAAGGAGGTCAACTTTTTGTATCAATTTTTTTTTCTATCACACTGATAGCAAGAATTGTTGCTCCGACTAACTTTTACTTAATCAAATGCAAGAAGACTTACAACAATTGAAGGAGAACCTTGAGGAAGAAGACGGGAGAACCTTGTCAAAGGCCTACTAAGTTTGTAGAGCCAGATTGTGAAAATGACCCGACCCTCCTGATGAGAGCAATGGAGATGACCTGCCACCTGTACCAGATAACGACTAGTAATGGTCAAGGCTTACAGAGAGGTGAAGCCCCGCAGATTCAGAGGGTCAAGACTGCTGGGCATTATCCGGGTTTTTCACCTTAGGGGGAAAAACATTTTCAGTGTTGCTAGTCGCCCCAAAAAAAATCGGCATTTACATGCCAATTAAAGGAACGGATACTTCATGTATTTCGCCCAATTGGCAATAGTGCTACCGAAAAGAGAATAAAAATTCCTTTAAAATGGATTAACACGACAAAATGACAAATTGTCAAGAAAAATGTATGAATGGGTAATCTAGTATACATGTAACTTGATAGGGAATTAGTAAAGAACTCAATTATTACAGTTTCCTGCCATTGGTCTGGCAATTAGGCCAAGGCCTGAAAGAAGACTCCATTACCAATAAATAACAAATCGTACCCCAAACGAAAAGACCCAAGTGACATCCATATAGAGGATTTATGGAACCCGTGGCATTTCTACGCGTGTTTAGACCGCCTTTATTAAGAGTTCAGACCGCCTTTATTAAGAGTTCATACATGGCTTAGATAAGAAGGCTTACTAGCTGATGAAATGGAATGTACCAAAAGTTGAAGTCGGATTGGGGCCAATTTCACGGATGGAAATACTGAAGGAGGTCAACTTTTTGTATCAATTTTTTTCTTTGAGCAGTGAGCACACACATCCTACATTTCATCTAAATATTACAGTTTCCTGCTATATTTCATATGTGATTTTTATATCAACCAAGCCATAATGAATAAAGTGAATATAACATGGAAAAAACCGTTAAACCAACTAAACTGTCATTTGCATCCCCTGGACACATCACCTCTACATGCAGAAGTATGTTTAAGTCCTTAGAGACATCAAAAGGTGTAGTATACGGAAAGGTTCAAATTAATAAAATGCGCTACAAAGATGGATAAGGAGACCCATGTGGTTTCAAAATGTTCCTTCAAGATAATGAACTCCCACAGGGGCTGATCCCAAGGTACCGAGGTAACTGACTTCACATAATCTTTCACCTATGTGGAAAACTATTCCATTACCATGACCTTTTTCTGGATTTCTTCAGCAATGGAGCACATCTCAGCTCTACAACATGCTGAAGAAAGCTTCTAACAATCGGGCGGTTGCAATGGAGCACTTTCATGTGGTGGCTGGGCAGCATAAAGATGGACTTTGGTACAACTACTGCAATTACTGAAATGCAGGTTTTGGGCCTCCTTGGGAAGATCCTTAGTGGTCCGTGGATGAAAAAATTCTACACTGCTGCAGAGGATACTGATTTGATCCGTATTGATGGCTTTAATGTTGTCAAATGGGTCATTGACAAGCTGAAGGATGTATCCACTAGTCCGATCAGCTGTTCTCTAGTAGGATGAGGACTTTTTTGAGTGTCTGTGAGAGCAGCTAATAAGCGGCAACAGAGAAGTGTAAAGGAGAGAAAAGGTGTTTAGAAAAAGATGGAAGGACATTGACGTAAATGAAATCAAAACAGTGTTTCCAGATATTCCTGACAATATCTCTTTAGGGGTTGCTGACATTCTTACTGGAAAGATTGTCAGTCTAACTATATGCCACAACTGGCATGATAATGATACCAAAGATCAAAGTGAATGGTCCGGAAAAAAGAAAAGGAAACATTTACTGTTATAAAATAGCCTATTGGGCTGAAGATGAATGCTACGAAAACGGCATTGACTACTATGACATTACATGGCACTGGTAAGTGGAATATTTATCATCAATTTTCAATACATATTTACCATTTCAAACATACCTAGTTTAAATTATTACGGTAAAGTGAAGCAGTGGGCTTCAAGAAGGTTTCAACTTCAAGCATGAGTGAAATTTAATTCCTTTGCTTTCTTCTGTATTTTAAATGAAAATTGCTTGTTTTGATATTTTGCTAACAGGTAACAACTGTGAAAAGTGACTACTCCCAAGTTAAATTTATGCGCCACATTGACAACACCCACGGTCTGTACGATTTTACCAAAGAACCCGAGGCTCTGCATCCCAATTCTGACATAGTCCGCAAGATGACTGCACCATATATTACGAAATCCGGAAGAGCATACCTATACAAATTCAATGAAGATGAACTACAATTATTAGCAGAGGACTTTTCTTTAAAGTAACAAGAACAATTTTCCTAAAGCAGTATTTGCAAATTGCAAAATAATAATACATACAATCCAGTAGTTTTTTACTGCTGTATATGTCTGTCTTTAATTTGCAAGGGTTGATTTCTACAAAAATGCTCAAACATAAGGTAATGCCTAATTATAGTTTCTTATGCAGCAATGAACTGACTATCTATGTAAACAAGTACATGTAGGCCTACTTATACACAGTGTATCAGAATGATTGGTACCCATCAGCTACGTCGTCTAATGAAATGCCTACTGCTTCTAAATTTCATATTAAATTTTAATAACATCAGATCCTCTTAAAATGACTACAATTTATAGTTGTGACCTTTTATTTCACAAATCTACAAATAAGGCGGATTTTATACAGCATTTAGATGGGGTAAACTTGTCCATACTCACTGGATATGGATAGTTACCGATCATTTTGATACACCCTGTAAGTGTAAAGTTGACAATTTAAGATGTTATTAAAATTTGAGTTAGATTTCATGTACAATCCTAAATCACGCTGAATGAATAGTATGTTTAACATTATATTTGTAGCATCTGAATATCATTGAGAAATACAAATTATAAATTTTCATCACATTGCAATTTAATGATCTCATCAACATTTTTTCTATTTAGACAATAATGTACATTATGATTCTTTGTTACTGTATTTTCACAGTTGATTCACTCTTTATAAGTGTTATAAGTGTAAAAGTTAACAATTCGTCGTCTGTATTCCATAGTGGCGTATAGTGGGCGCCCTTGAAGAAACAACTTTTCGAGAAAATCGGGTTTGAAGAAATGCCAATTTAAAATCGAGTTGTGTAAATCAGACATTCATTATATTTTGTAAATGATGTGAAATTTCTGTAGTAAACTAAATAGATTTTATTGTTATATATTTTTCAAAAGAAATAAATACATACTATTGCTGGCAAACTGAAAATAAAACTATACATCACTATGGAAAACAAACAAAACGCAATACCCTAACCTAACGTTAACCGTCGCCACCTCGGTCGCCGTGTAATCCCTATGGCGTTACTTTTCGTCGTTCAGTATTCCATAGTGGCGTATAGGTCCGATACGTGTACGCCACTATGACATACGATGTTTTTCATTTTTGCCGATATTTCATAATTATAAAATGTGTATAAAAAGTGGCGTATGGTCGATATGTCACTATGGAATACAAAAAATGTCACTTTGTAACTATACGCCACATTTAATTAATTAATTACTAATTAATTAGCTAATTATGACTGATGAGACTTAGAAAAAATGAAAGAGAACATCATTAAAAACATATGTGCCAATTTTCAAAAAAATGACCAAAAATCACTATACGCCACTATGGAATACAGCAGACGAATTGTAGAAATTGTTGAAAATGTTAAAATAAAAAATTGGATTTAGGAGCCTCAGATAATTAATAGGCCCATGCAGGAAAATAGCCACTATATCAAATCAGAATTATGTATCCACATCAAATGTATAACCAATTTAGGATAAGACTTTACTCCACTTATTTTTAATGTTTCATAAAAATTGAAACATTTCTTATGTTTTTCTTAATTTTGTGAAAATTGCCTAATTTTTTCTACAGATAATTATTGCTAGCCCAGAGGGAATGTGATATGGTTTCCAAAGTTTGAGGGGTGGTTAATAAGCCTAATATCTAAATTCTCTCGCCAGATTTATTTTGATAAAGTGTTTATTTTTTGAGAAAAATGATTTTTTCCATTTTAAAATTAGGGAAATCTAGAAACACCCATAACTTAAAATAGAAATACTTGATTAAAAAAAGCTGGCGAGAAAAGTTTCTAAATTTAATAACCTTTCATATGACACCTTGTTTGTTAAAATTGGCCCTATGGTTAGCTCAGACAATAATTATGAAATTGGGTCATTCAGTATTTCCAGATCAAATCAAGAAAATTTGAGCAAGTACTAACATTACCTTCCAATATCCCCTTTATTACTGGCCCATAATATTGGAAAAAAGTCACTAAAATTATTTGGTAACATTTTTGTAATAAAAAGATCCAAAAAGCAGTTCTATAAAGGGGATATAAAGGAGAAAAAATAATATTTAAACATAGTATCCATTTTCAAATATTTACCAATTTTAGTGAACGAGGCTTAGTGTCAAAACCACTTTATGTACAAAGTCAATGGGGTGTCTTAATGATACCCCCCAAATGAAAAGCCCCATATAGAGGATTTATGGAACCTGTGGAAATTCTACGCATGTTTAGACCGCCTTTAGAGTTCATACATGGCTTAGATAAGAAGGCTTACCAGCTGATGAAATGGAATATACCATAAGTTGAAGTCGGATTGGGGCCAATTTCCCGCATGGAAACGCTGAAGGAGGTCAACTGAGCACACACATCTTCTGAGCTCCTACATTTCCTCTAAATATTAAAGTTTCCTGCTATATTTCATATGTGATTTTTATATCAACTTTTTGGTTGTATCACAAGGATTCTACTGGTATACTGTATTTGCTGTGAATTTGACATTATTAAATAGAGATAAATGCATAACATTTATTCTCCCATTAAGCCTGTCAAGGATTTTATTAGTCTATTTATGGCAAGTGAGGGCGGTATTTGGTCAAGCTTCTTGTCAAGGTCCAGAATTGATTTTATTGGTTTATTGATTAGGTTCCTTTTGGAGGGCGATTCAAATTATGTCTCATTCTCATGTATGCTGTAGACTAAGCAGGTCAGTGCTTTGCTATCTGGAATTTTTAACTGAGTGCTTTGTTTCAATTTGGCGGGAAATTTGGAGGAAAACTACAGCAGAGATTACATTATACGTGTAATAGAGCTAGAATAACAGCAGTTCTTCAGCAGTCAAGGTAAATATCTTGAAATTATTTTGCTCAGAGAAAGTGGCTAGAAAAGTTCTTTGTTTCAATACCGGATAGCTTAAGGTCAAAGTGTGAACAGTCGTGGCATATTTAGAACAGGAAATGTTATGTGAAAGACTTGCAGTGAGCCGAAAAGGTTTTCAAGTCTATCAGTAATTGGAATTATCATTTAAAAGGCATCAGCATTGGCTGATGTTCGATTAAAATATGGAATTTGTTTAGATTGACACCACATCAACAAAATGCCTCAACATGAAAATCGAGCCTATTAGTCAATACCCGTGATCGTGGTGTGCAGGACACGACTCCACCGAACGGTAAGTTTAGTACTAGCTAGCTAAGGCCAGTAATACCAGTACTAGTAGCACTACTCCTGTTAAACATGTTTCAACTGCAAGACTCAACATCTAATCCAGATATCATCATATTCAGCAACTCATTTGTAAAATGAAGAATCTTCTATAATTATTCCGAGGAAAGAGAGGGGCAAATATCCCTGATATGCAAAGACTAGTAGTTGATTATGAAGGAAATACCAATGTTAACTGTGTTATTTTACAAGCCTGGACAAATAGCACAGCAAGAGAAACTCTAGAGACATGTGAAAAACAAAGTAGGACATTGATAGGAACTACATTAGTCAAGTTCCCCAATGCACACATCATCATCATCATCTCTGGTGCCCGTCCCAGGTTTTATCATGATAGAGGAAATTGTGTGTCATATGTATAACCCCCATATGTCACAAAAACTGAACCATACTTTCCAGAAGAACACTAAGTTTAATTCGCATGTGTCATATGTTGACAATCCACCTAGCTTTCTAGAAGGTTCAAGACTCGGGGAAGAGTTATGCTGGGACGGAGTACTTTTGAACAATTTTGGACTTCGGATACTAGTTCTTTCAAAAACGTTAATGTTGATGATTTTGTTGACATTTTGTTATCTGAATTAACATGGGAGGATAAATGGTAAAAGGAACAGCCATTTATTTACATGCTAAGAAAAAACCCGATTGGGATAAATAGCACATATGAGAAAGGTTTCGCACCATATTTTAATGTTTGGGGCCTTGAGCCCATAATATACGACATAATTCCTTGTAAAAATAGAGTACCCTGAGTACTAACTTAGTAAATAATATTTAACTGACTATAAATGAGAATAAACGATAGGAATTTTTGTTTTTACTATCCTCTAGCTATGATAGACGACAGGCAGGTCCAACATCGTGGACACCGACAGCGCCGACCAGATGAAGATGAACATGCAGTGGATGACACGGCTCCGCCGAACGGCAAGTTTAGTATTTGCCGATTTATATTGGTAATATTATGTAAACGAATGGCACACTTGAGGAAAACGAGTGACATTATGAATCATGGACACCGACAGCGCCGACCAGATGAAGATGAACATGCAGTGGATGACACGGCTCCGCCGAACGGCAAGTTTAGTATTTGCCGATTTATATTGATAATATTATGTAAACGAATGGCACACTTGAGGAAAACGAGTGACATTATGAATCATATTAAATGATTTAAGTAGGGCTCGGGATGTTTGGAAGAAGACATTTATTTTTATTAATGTTTGTGACAAACATGCGCCACTGAAAGAGAAATGGATTAAAGGTTATCATCCTGAATGGATTAATGGGGATTATATAAACCCTAACACTTAACCTGTACATATATTTATCATATACACATTGTAATACCGCAACTCACCATAGACTCAATATAGACACACCAACCAATACCACAAAAATAACACTGCAGCATTTTGTGGTTCTTACAGGTATACTAGAAAACATTAAACAGAGCTAATACCACAAAATACCAGTGTTTTCTAACCCACACCGTCAAACACCACATAATACCCGTTTGGTATTGAGGTATTCCATGGTAATCTGTGATATTTGCTGTGCAAGTATTACACCAGGATGTGCCAATCAGTTGGAAAATCTCACAAATACCCCAAGTTTGAATTGTGGTCGTCTGTCGTAAGTATTATACCAGTTATATCAATGTGGTCTTCTGTCGTATTTACTGTGCAAGTATTATACCAGTTATATCAATGTGGTATTTTGTGGTATTTACTGTGCAAGTATTATACCAGTTATATCAATGTGGTATTTTGTGGTATTTACTGTGCAAGTATTATACCAGTTATATCAATGTGGTATTTTGTGGTATTTACTGTGTAAGTATTATACCAGTTATATCAATGTGGTATTTTGTGGTATTTACTGTGCAAGTATTATACCAGTTATATCAATGTGGTATTTTGTGGTATTTACTGTGCAAGTATTATACCAGTTATATCAATGTGGTATTTTGTGGTATTTACTGTGCAAGTATTATACCAGTTATATCAATGTGGTATTTTGTGGCATTTACTGTGCAAGTATTATACCAGTTATATCAATGTGGTATTTTGTGGTATTTACTGTGCAAGTATTATACCAGTTATATCAATGTGGTATTTTGTGGCATTTACTGTGCAAGTATTATACCAGTTATATCAATGTGGTATTTTGTGGTATTTACTGTGCAAGTATTATACCAGTTATATCAATGTGGTATTTTGTGGTATTTACTGTGCAAGTATTATACCAGTTATATCAATGTGGTATTTTGTGGTATTTACTGTGCAAGTATTATACCAGTTATATCAATGTGGTATTTTGTGGTATTTACTGTGCAAGTATTATACCAGTTATATCAATGTGGTATTTTGTGGCATTTACTGTGCAAGTATTATACCAGTTATATCAATGTGGTATTTTGTGGTATTTACTGTGCAAGTATTATACCAGTTATATCAATGTGGTATTTACTGTGCAAGTATTATACCAGTTATATCAATGTGGTATTTTGTGGCATTTACTGTGCAAGTATTATACCAGTTATATCAATGTGGTATTTTGTGGTATTTACTGTGCAAGTATTATACCAGTTATATCAATGTGGTATTTACTGTGCAAGTATTATACCAGTTATATCAATGTGGTATTTTGTGGTATTTACTGTGCAAGTATTATACCAGTTATATCAATGTGGTATTTTGTGGTATTTACTGTGCAAGTATTATACCAGTTATATCAATGTGGTATTTTGTGGTATTTACTGTGCAAGTATTATACCAGTTATATCAATGTGGTATTTTGTGGTATTTACTGTGCAAGTATTATACCAGTTATATCAATGTGGTATTTTGTGGTATTTACTGTGCAAGTATTATACCAGTTATATCAATGTGGTATTTTGACCCTCCTGATGAGAGCAATGGAGATGACCTGCCACCTGTACTAGATGACGACCAATGGTCAAGAGCTTACAGCAACATGAAGCCCCACAGATTTCAGGGGCCAAGACCGCTGGGCCCAATTTCCCGGATGGAAACGCTGAAGGAGGTCAACTTTTTTTGTATCAATTTTTTTTCTATCACACTGATAGCAATAATTGTTGCTTGGACTAACTTTTACTTACTCAAACGCAAGAAGACTTACAACAATTGAAGGAGAACCTTGAGGAAGAAGACGGGAGAACCTTGTCAAAGGCCTACTAAGTTTGTAGAGCCAGATCGTGAAAATGACCCGACCCTCCTGATGAGAGCAATGGAGATGACCTGCCACCTGCACCAGATGACGATTAGTAATGGTCAAGGCTTACAGAGAGGTGAAGCCCTGCAGATTCAGAGGGCCAAGACTGCTGGGCATTATCCGGGTTTTTCACCTTAGGGGAAAAAACATTTTCAGTGTTGCTAGTCGCCCCCCAAAAAATCAGCGTTTATATTCCAATTTTCAATTTTTTTTAAAGGAACGGATACTTCATGTATTTTGCCCAATTGGCAATAGTGCTACCAAAAAATGAAAAGAAAAAAATTCCTTTAAAATGGATTAGCACAACGAAATGACAAATTGTCATGGGTAATCTAGTATAACTTCATAGGGAATTAGTAAAGAACTCAATTATTACAGTTTCCTGCCATTGGTCTGGCAATTAGGCCAAGGCCTGAAAGAAGACTCCATTACCAATAAATAACAAAGCATTGTTCACGTTCGGACCCAATCGTAGTACGGGGTGTTACCCCAAATGAAAAGACCCATATAGAGGATTTATGGAACCTGTGGAAATTCTACGCATGTTTAGACCGCCTTTAGAGTTCATACATGGCTTAGATAAGAAGGCTTACTAGCTGATGAAATGGAATATACCATAAGTTGAAGTCGGATTGGGGCCAATTTCCCGCATGGAAACGCTGAAGGAGGTCAACTGAGCACACACATCTTCTGAGCTCCTACATTTCCTCTAAATATTAAAGTTCCCTGCTATATTTCATAGTTTAGTTTAGTTTAATCTTTATTAACGTCACACTCTCACATAGAGACCAGCCAATTCTGGCTTATGAGTGACAAAACAATAATATACAATATAAAAATATAGCACATAATAATACATATAAATAGCACATAATACTATATATAAATATAGTCAAGGTTTTTTAAAAACAACAACATGCATATACATTTTTAAAAAATAAACACAAGGAAATGTTAGCTGAAACCTCATCAAACGCCCATCATGCTATAGGCCTAGACCAAAAGAATCATATGTGATTTTTATATCAACTTTTTGCTTGTATCACAAGGATTCTACTGGTATACTGTATTTGCTGTGAATTTGACATTATTAAATAGAGATATGAATAACATTTATTCTCCCCATTAAGCCTGTCAAGCATTTTATTAGTCTATTTATGGCAAGTGAGGGCGGTATTTGGTCAAGCTTCTTGTCAAGGTCCAGAATTGATTTTATTGGTTTATTGATTAGGTTCCTTTTTGGAGGGCGATTCAAATTATTTCTCATTCTCATGTATGCTGTAGACTAAGCAGGTCAGTGCTTTGCTATCTGGAATTTTTAACTGAGTGCTTTGTTTCAATTTGGCGGGAAATTTGGAGGAAAACTACAGCAGAGATTACATTATACGTGTAATAGAGCTAGAATAACAGCAGTTCTTCAGCAGTCAAGGTAAATATCTTGAAATTATTTTGCTCAGAGAAAGTGGCTAGAAAGTTCTTTGTTTCAAAACCGGTTAGCTTCAAGTCAAAGTGTGAACAGTCGTGGCATATTTAGAAAAGGAAATGTTATGTTAAAGACTTGCAGTGAGCTGAAAAGGTTTTCAAGTCTATCAGTAGTTGGAATTATAATTTAAAAGGCATCAGCGTTGGCTGATGTTCGCAAAAGAAAATTTGAATAATAACTCGCACAGGCATTACATATTTAGAAAAGGAAATGTTATGTGAAAGACTTGCAGTGAGCGGAAAAGGTTTTTCAAGTCTATCAGTATCTGTATCAGAATTATAATTTAAAAGGCAGCAGCATTGGCAGATGATCGATTAAAATATGGAATTTATTTAGTTTGAGATTGTGAAAAAATAAAATTTAAATAATAACTCGCATTGAGTCGCTTAAAATTTGAGAAGATTTGTCATTATAGATTAGAATGCCTAAAGCTAAAACAAGCCGTGGTAAGGGAAGAGGCGGTGGTAGCCATGGCAGAGGTGGTAATTCATCAGCTACCAGAAGCAGCAACCGATTATTAAGGCAACCCCAAACAGGGATATTAGACGCCCCAGCAGCGAGGGCTACCGCACCACCAGCAACGATGGCTATACCGCACCACCAGCAATGAGGGCTACTGTACCACCAGCAACGAGGGCTACCGCACCATCAGCAGCAGCACCACCACCACAACCCATTATAGATGCATCTACATCAACTGTACACAGATTGGAAGGGACAGAAAATCCTGGTGAGAACATAATTTTGACAAATGCATCACAGGAGCCAGTAGGCCTATCCAATCATGAAATTTCAAATCCCACTCCAAATATTAATCAGGGCGTTCAAAACCTGCCAGCAGGGGTAGCTCAGTTCATTCAGAATCCAGCTCAAATTTCTAGTCAAAACTTATCAACAGGTCAAATAAAATGGACAAGCATTGAGCTTTCACATTCCGAATCAATTCGGGGCACCAGTGTTGCAGTCAGTGAATAATGGAGATAGGTATGGCACAACATTAAATGTGATAAATCCGGAAAATTCAATTCCATAATATCAAAGAGCACAAGGTCATAGGTTGGGGGCTCCATTGGGTCAATTTGTACCAATGAGTATTAAAGAGAAAATTTGGAATGGGAAATATATTGACCTGGGAACCTTGTTGAAAGTAGAAGACATGGAAGAGGAAACTTCAACATTATCATTATAGTTCAAATTGGGAATGGTCAAATTGGTTTTAAGCAGAATACGCCAAAAACACGCCAAATCTTCAATTTTGATCTGTGGACCCATGCATTTTTTATCTTTATGTCAATTTACCTGGAACGCCACCCTTCAAGAGCAAATTCAATATGCTGATGTGGTCCGAAATCTGGCGAAGAAATTCAAAGGACAAGGTTGGATTTATTATGACAAAGAATTTAAGATGGTTCAGGCATGTAACCCCAACAGATCTTGGGGGAGTTATGATGCAGATTTATTCTTAAGCAAGCTGGCAACCCCACAATATAGCACTGCATCAGGTTATCAAGGGCAAGCCTCATCCACATACTCAAACCCTAGTTCCTCAAAACCAATTAAGTACTGTTACCGGTTGAATAGTGCCATAAGGGGTGTCAAAGAGGTGTCATCTTTCAGCATACTCGTAGATGTTCATCATGTGACAACAATTCAAGCTGTTTTGCCGGAAGGTCGTATAGATCCATGCAGCATCAGACAAAAGGATCAGTTAATCAAAAGGGGGTTATTGGAAAAGGCTCCAACACCAATTAATATACACATTCTGATAGAGTGGTTAGAAGATTATCCATCAAAAAAGAACAGAGATGTTTTGATATCAGGTTTTTCAGAGGGTTTCAAATTAGAATACAAAGGGTCAAGAGTTCCAAGAGATTCAGATTGTTTGCCATCAGCATTGAGGAATGTTAATGCCACTTGGAAAAAGTTGGAAAAAGAAATGGCTTTAGGTCGAATTGTAGGCCCATTTGATTCACGTCCTTTATCAACATTGCAATGTTCTCCAATAGGGTTAAATCCAAAACAACGCCAGGGGAATGGCGCTTGATTACACATTTGTCATTTCCACCAGGAAAATCTATCAACGACGGGATACCGGAGAACTTGGTTTCTGTTAAATATGCAACTTTTGATCATGCAGTTGAGCTTGTACTATTCCAGTTGAAATCCATACATCCTCTGTCGAAGACATGACCTTAATCTCTTACACAGGGGGTGTAGATTTCAAACGGAGTCACCCATTCAGGTAACTCCATTTTAGATTCACACTCCCTATGTGGGAAATTAAGGTCATGTCTTCCATATGGGGTGTATGGATTGTAGCTGGAAAATGGCAAGTTTCCAAAAGTGGTTAACAATTGTAGTCCAACTTTTCTTTGTGCAGAAACAATCAGCGATAAGGTATACTCTGGACGAGTTTTTATCTGATGAATCAGATATAGATGTTTCGGATCATTCTGATTGGCAGGCGACGCCCGTCCAGAGAAGAAGAAAACCAAAAAATGCCAAGAAAGCACCTAAGGGTTGTGGCTGTAAGAGTATATGTAAAGTGGAATCATTGGTAAAACAATTGCAGAAAGTGGTAAATGCAGACTATTTAACTCTGAAAGAAGTTCAGAGTTTAATAGGCTCCTTGAACTTTGTATGCAAAGCAATAACATCAGGTAGAGCATTTATCAGAAGATTGATTGGATTAACAATAGGGATTACAAGGAGCCAGGAAAGAGTAAAAGTGGGACAAAGAGATATTGGCATGTGGATTGAATTCTTACGTACTTTCAACGGAGCAAATGTGACCCGGCAGCACAAACGAGCTGTAAATTCCCTAAATTGTATTCCGTGTTATGGTGTAAAATGTGTACGAAGGTCGTATTCATCGATAACTTAAGCTGGCCCGACATCCGTCTTATTTTGATAGTCAAAAACTAATCAATAATCCTATCCTATGATAAGATAGATGGAGGAGAGAGTGAGCAGTGCTTCACATCAGCTCCCAAATGTTAATGGATTATACTGTTTTTTGCTGTGAATTACTGTATGAATTTTATACCTATGTGAGCATCTTAATGCCAGGATCATTTTGAGCTACTTTGTTTTATGGATTTCATCATCATTTTCATGTATTTTGTGATATTTCATCTGAATTTCTGCTGTTGTTTTTGAACTATATTGGACTGCATTGGACCAGTGATATTGATTATTGATTTTCTTCTGACTGAACTTCCTCCCAATTCATAATGGACTTATCTTCTGTAACAAAGGGTGTGGTCACCCCTTTATGGCAATCATACAATGGAACTTTCAATGGCTTCACTAACAATGATATATTTGAAAATTCACTGTGGGAAATACAACCAAAACCATGTCGACAACCATAGCAGTAAACCCTGACATCTTTGATCAGTTCAATTATGAACTGTGCGCAAGATATGGTGCCCCACAAGATCACAGGAAATATGGACTAATATACAGGGCTGCAATGCCTAACTCTATATGCATGTAGTTACCATCACTTGCTATTCTTCAACCTGTGCAGTGTCAGTGCAAGGTTCTCTACATGCAGCCTGGGTTGATACTGTCCTTCCTGCGATTGAACACTGTCTCATAGTTGACAATGAACTAGCAGTATCTAATCCCATCACTTCAACACCAGCTCAACTCAGCTCTACCAAGAAATCTGCCTCATCTAACTCAATTCTGAATTTTTCTTTAAACTGTGAGGATTTCCCACCCCTCCCCAACACTCAATCATCAAGTCAACCAAAAACAGAAACTGTCTCAACTCAAACCACAACTAAATGTACTACCAGCAAGCATACCCAAACAACAGCATCTGGTGATACAACCATTAAACTTAGGAAACAATATAAAGACAATGAAGCCAAACTATGTGATGAGGTAAAACGCCTTCAAGATGCAAATAAT
Organism: Amphiura filiformis; assembly: GCF_039555335.1. Lineage (NCBI taxonomy): Eukaryota > Metazoa > Echinodermata > Ophiuroidea > Amphilepidida > Amphiuridae > Amphiura > Amphiura filiformis. The sequence continues at coordinate 4,604,001 of NC_092634.1, read as the reverse complement.
GATTTACGCACACAGTTAGCAGAGTACAGAGAACTAAGAACTTCGTATGTTCAGCTTTCATCTTCTTACAGAGAACTTTCTGACAGGAATGCTGTTCTAGAAGTGCAGCAAGAAACTCTAAAAACTAAAACACATGATCAACTTTTCATGCACCCCAGGAAGTCGGCTTCCGTGCCTGAAGCTTTTCCTGAAAGAAGACCTTCAACCCCTGTGCCCCTAAGAAACAAGTTCGATATTCTGTGCATAGAGGAACTTGTCCATGCAACTGAAGACTCCTCAACCTCCCAACAGGCCCCCCACCCAACCCTTGCCATACCCTTGTACAATAGTTCTGCTTCAGTGCGACCAAAGGAGCGTCCTCATCCCAAGGGAACAAGAAACGACTCTAAAGCAAAAAGTTTTGCCGAAGCAGCTATATCAAAACCAAACAAGTTAAACAACAAACCCCCTGTCTCATCTACAGCTGCAGCTCGAGTGAAATTACAGAAATCATCCACAGCTACAACAACTACTCAAACACAGAAGTCATCTGCTACAGCTCCAACACAATCGCAGAAATCTTCTACAAAGCAATCGCAGCAACAACCACCATTACGGAAAAGGAAAGTTGCACTTATCATCGGCGATTCAATTCCTAAAGGACTTATCGGTAGAAAATTGTCACGTCAATTCCATGTTATGAACTATAGCCTACCAGGTAGCACCCCTGAAATGTGGCTTCAATTTGCACCATCTATTTTACATGTTGTCAACCCTGATATTGTGATCATCCATCTTGGTACAAACACTATAGATAAGCAACAACCTGAATTATGTATGAACATGCTTCAACAGCTTGGTGAACTCATCGCAAGAAAGGGTTGTCATATCGCTTACTCGGTCTGACTGTCCAATTGAAGATGACAAGACATTCTATTGGTAACATCATCAACCTCGGAATCACGCACTTGTGCCTTATGAAAGGATGGACCTTCATTGATAATTCAAATTTGAAACTTCATCACTTGTCTACCTCTGATGGAATTCACATAAACTCAAAGGGACTTATTGTGCTTGCCAAAAATTATATTGATTATCTACACAAGATGCAACAAGTCCATTTTCAACAGGATGTCACTATGTTGAAAAAAGGCTGATAACATCTTCAAAGTGTGTGACTCATATTTATGATATGACTCTTCATAACACAAATTGTTCAAGTTCTTGTAATGATATAAATGTTCATAATATAACTTTAGATGATATAAATGTTCATAATATAACTTTAGATGCCAATTTGTCTAGTCATGATCATAGTATTGCTGAAAATGTTTCAAATAATGTTGATAGTATATCTGCTGACACGAGTATTGGCACTGCTACTTCTTCTGATACATGTAGATTGTCAACTCATGCTAATGGTAATGTTGAAAATGTTTCAAATATTGCCTGTCACAATCATGGTACTTCTGATTTTAAATCCTATGATGTTGATAAAACTAGCATGTCTTTTCAAAATAATGTTGGTACATTTACTTTTTCTGATTATACTTGCTCTAGTACCAATACCAATTTATCAACTCATGATCATAATACTGATGAAAGTAATGTTGTAAGTAATGTTGATACTTCAATTAACAGTATGTCATCTTACAGTAACAGTACTTCTAATCTTTGTATACCAAACACATCGCTAAGTAATTCTTGTGAAAATGTTATTAATGTCAATGAGTTTAGTTCTAATATGAGACATATTCCTGATGTGAAAGGTACTAAAATAATTCACCTCAACATCTGCAGTCTGCCTAAGTATATTGATGAGATCCGTCATTTTGCATTCAAAAATAATGTTGATATAATCGGTGTCTGTGAAACTCGTTTAGATTATACTTTTTCTGATAATGAAATTTCACTTGATGATTTCTCAATTTATCGTGCAGATCGATACAGAAGTGGCGGTGGAGTGGCTGTTTATGTTAAGAATTGTATAAATTATAATATTCGCCATGATCTCACACATAGTGAACTTGAAATTATTTGTCTTGAAATCATGCCACAGCATTGTAAACCTTATGTTATTATTTACTGGTATAGAGTGCCAAACACGTCTATTGAGCTCTTTAATCACATTGATAATATTATTTCTCAAGTTGATTCTGAGGATAAGGACTATTTCCTCATGGGATACCGGGAGACCTCAATTGTGATCTGATCTCTGATGATCCCCATTGCTATACAAAGAGGTTAATTGAGATGTGCTCTTCATATGATTTAAGTCAATTGATTAAAGAGGCCACTAGAATCACTCCAAAGTCTAAAACCCTTATTGATCATATTTATACATCTAATGCTAGTAAGGTGACTCATTCTGGAGTAGTTCATAATGGTATTAGTGACCATTCACTTATCTATGGTATAAGAGGCAAAGATAAAAATGTCAGTCAAGGTCATAAATTTGTCAAATCTAGGTCATATAAAAACTTTGACATGTATTCTTTTGTAAATCAGCTCAGTAGTGTTTCCTGGGCCTCAGTATATGAAGCTGCTGATGCTGACTTAGCTTTAGATGAATTTGAGTATATTTTTCTGAATGTTGCAAATAACCATGCACCTCTGAAGCAGAGAAGAGTTGGACAAAATTTAAGCCCATGGTTAACACCCAAAATTAGTGAATTGATGAATAAGCGTGACATGGCTAAATTAAAAGCTGTAAAGTCCAATAATTATATGGACTGGGCCAATTTTCGTTGTCTAAAAAATAAAGTTACCAGTGCAATTAGGAAAAGTAAGCGTACATATCTTACAGATTCTCTTGCTGCTTGTAAAGGTAATACAAAGAAAACATGGAAACAACTGCGTTATATATTGTTCCTTCTAGGAAATCATCTTCTAAAATAAATTGTATTCAAATGAAGATCGGGATATAACAGAACCAAAGCTCATTTCAAATGAATTAAACAAGTTCTTCACATGTGTTGGATCTAATCTTGCTGCCAAACTTGGACCTGTTGATATTCATGATGCTTGTAGAAATATTGATAATAATGTTAATGATTCTTCCAATGATCTCTCCTTTGATATAATTCCAGTGACTGTTGAATATGTTATTGAACAATTATGTAATCTTCCTACCAACAAAGCCACTGGTTTTGATGAGATCCTGCAAGACTTTTAAAGGCAGGAGCGTATGTAATTGCACCTATTGTGACTCACATAATAAATTATTCTATCATGACGTGCAAATTTCCAACAAATTGGAAAAAAGCAAAAGTCACACCTATCTACAAGAGTGGCCAGCATTCTGATCCAAACAATTACAGGCCTATCTCTATTTTACCAGTTGTATCGAAAATTATTGAAAGGGCTATTTTTGATCAACTCTATAGTTATTTAGACTCTAACAATTTGATCTCTCCTTACCAATCTGGTTTTCGCCCTTCACATTCTACTTCAACTTCGCTTGCCTTAATAACTGAAGATTGGTTTGACAATATAATTGATGGTAATGATATTGGTGTATCAATGATTGATTTAAAAAAGGCATTTGATACTGTAAACCATGCCATTTTGATCAAAAAATTGCAGTGTTTATGGAATCAGCAAATACAGTATTGATTGGTTCAGTAGTTATCTTTCAAACAGAACCCAAGCTACATCTGTTAATGGTTCTCTTTCTGATTTTGATCTTATTAGTTACGGAGTGCCTCAAGGTTCAATACTTGGACCTCTCCTTTTATTGTTTTCATTAATGATTTACCAAACTGTCTAAAATTTACTAAGATCAGCATGTATGCTGATGATACCATTATTTACTGTGCTGGCAAAAACCTAGCTGATATTGTACATAACCTTAATAATGACCTTTCTTCAATGAAACAGTGGCTTGACAATAATAAGCTAAGTTTGAATGTAAATAAGACTAAATTTATTATGCTTGGAACACCACAAAGATTGGCTAAAATTAATGATGATGTTTTGAATGTTCATATTAATGGTGATATTATTGAAAGAGTTTTCTCTTGCACCCACTTGGGTATAATAATTGATAGTAATTTAAATTGGCATGATCATATTGATTATTTGTTGAAGAAGTCTGCCAGGAGTATTTCTATGATTAGGAGGGCTAAGTCATTAGTTCCCATGAGTGCTCTCAAGCTTATATACAACTCTATTGTTGCACCACATTTCAATTATTGTGATATAATTTGGGGTAATTGTACCAAAACAGATTCAATTAAGTTGTAACGAATGCAGGAAAGAGCCGCTAGATATATTTGCAATGTTCCTTGGGACACATCAGGGTCTGAAGTTCTTAATCAACTCAGCTGGTTGACACTTGCTGAAATAAGAAACATCCATTTGGCAGAGTTCATGTTCAGGGTTACAAACAACATACTTCCTGATAATATTTGCATGTTATTTGAGAAAAGGAATATAATTATAATCTCAGGCGTAATCCAAATAATGTTGATGTTCCTTTTCCTTCAAATAACTTTAAGAAACGCAGTCTTTCGTACAGGGGTGCTCATCTATGGGACGATCTCTCAGCTGAAGCACAGTTGTGCGATAGATCTGCGGCGTTCAGGAGATTGCTTTACTGTAATTATGAATTGAACTTTGCCTAAATGTTTGCTTTTGTTACCGTATTATTTTGTCAATTGTACTTGCTTTGTATGTTTAATTTATATTTTATCACTTTGTCATATATAGTTTTTATACTTGTTTTGTATTTCCATTTACTTTTAATATCCTTGATTAATGATGTCATGTAACATGTAAATTTATGTAGCAACACGGCCCCAGGGAAGACCAGCTCAAGGGCTGATCTGGGCTTTTCCGTGTATAAATAAAATTGAAATTGAAAAATTGAAATTGAAATTGTTGAAGTGGATAATAAGCTTCTACCCTCCATGGCTATAGAACTTTTAATAGCTCTGGTCTTTGTTTGCTTTTGCTAAATCCTGTTCAAGTGGTGGGTTACCAGGCATTGTATTTTGTACAGGTATGCATAACCAACAATTAACAATGAGAGAACTTTCTTAAACCTCGTTGACTTGGGGATGATTTGAAATGACCGCCAATTATGACTGTTTGATATATATTGCCAGCAATGTGGAAAAAGAGACACATGTAAAAATGTAAAAAGCTATACATGTAATTTTGTTGAAGGAGCAAAGTTTAACAAACCATAACCCCGCTTCTGGATATCGTTTGAAGTCAAATGATATATCATTTTTAAGTTTATGATGTTTATTTTTTAAACACGAAATAAAACAAAATTGACCGGGGGAGGAATTTACGGCTCATTCGCCGTGGACGGTCACAAATATGTTTTTAGAAGTGGAATGGACATCAAATTTTACCATGGAGCTTTATACAGATGCGGCAAAATCTTTAGGCATTGGTTGCTTCTTTCAAAACCAATGGACGCAAAGTAAATGGCCAGAGTCTGTAAATGCAAATAATTCCGCTATTTCTTATCTAGAACTTTACCGATTGGTTGTAGCTATTGATCTATGCGGACATTTGATGAAGAATAAGAAAGTGAAATTTTGGACAGATAACCAATCAGTCGTAGAGATAGTTAACAGACAAACTGCAAAGTGCACTAGAACCATGGTTTTAGTGAGAAGGTTTGTACTGTTGGCATTGAAACACAATGTCATGTTTCATGCATGTTACATCAAAGGGAAATGTAATGGTATTGCAGATGCATTATCACCTTTTGCAGTGATTATAAATTGTCTGGTATAATACCAATTTCAATAGGACTTGTGTAGCTTTATAGCATATTTAAGTTTGCAAGGCTTGGCTTGGGCAACTGTTGGAACATATATGGCAGGCATTTCATTTAAACATAAAATAAGGGGTGTTGCTGATCCAACAAAATGTTTCATCATCAAGAAAATGTTGGAAGGTTACAGGGATCGAAACTTGATTGCCGGTTGCCCATTACCATAGGTCATCTATCAAAAAAAGTTATGGTTTTACCCACTATTTGCTCATCTCAATTTGAAGCCATGTTATTTAGATCGGTATTTTTGTTGATGTTTGGGTTTTTACGAATAGGAGAGGTAGCAGCGACAGGGAAAGAAGTAATTCAGAATTCATTATTAAGAAGAGACGACATTTCATTTCAGTTGATAGAAGGTATGGAAGTGGCAACAATTAATTTCAGAGTGTCAAAAAACAAACCGGGTTCAGTCAGAAAGTTGTAATACGATCACATATTAATAATAAGCTTTGCCCAATCGCAGCGCTGAAACATTTAAGTCATTCGAATGGGGTGATGTTATTTACGCATTTTGATGGGTCGCCGTTAACTAAATACCAATTAAATCAGGTTTTTAAGAAAGCAGTAGATTTTTGTGCGTTTCCAGAAAAATGCAAATGTTTTGGGCAGCTGAGATTGGAATTCCAGTTTCCTTTCTCACAAAGTAAGGGCTAAGAGTAAAATTGTACAATTGTGTTTGGGAGTGGCCTTCTCTCTTTTCTCTTTTTCCTAGCTATTTTCTTCCATTTCTTGCTTTGTTTATCAAAGCTATCTAGGCCAGCATGCATATATTAGCCTACACTGGCTATCCAGGCTTGTGCATTTGTATGAGCTTGGAACGGTCCATGGTTTTCCATGGATTAGCATGTGTTCCTCACGAACCAACCTGGGTAAACAAACAAACAAACAAGCTAAGAGAGCATTGGACAGAGGGAAGTTTCAGTTAGGGTTCAAAGAACAAAATGTGGAAATAGTTTGGAAAGGCACTAGGGGGGCTCGGCTATGTAATGCGATTGACAAAATAAAGACCCATATGCGATCAACACATACAGGCTACCCAGATATGATCATCATCAATCTGGGGTGCAATGACTTTCTGTCGTCAACATCTCTATATGGTGCGTCAGCTTATTGATTTTCTGGATGCCGAATTACCCAAGGCAATGATTGTTTGGTCTTACATCTTCCCCAATCGAATTTTATGATATATCATATGGGAACCAAGCTATCATGTCAAAGAAATTGCGAGATGTAAACAGAAACACAAAAAATTTATTCTGGAAATCAGGGGGGAAAATCAGTATCATATAAAGATGTGAATCCAATGACGGGGGATTTGTACAGGCCAAATGATTTTGTCCACCTTAACCAGTTGGGTTTAGATATCGTACTCAATGTGTTGAAAGGGGCAGTTAGATATTTTAATAAACTGAGCTCAAAAAGAAACTTACAAATTTTCACAAGCTCATATCTTAAAATATTGTCCATCAAAATCAACCAAAATTACACACATGTTTACTTCAATACATGTCAGTAACCAAGCAGTTATCCAATTGACACAACAGCAAAATGCACTGACATGGAACAGCTCCCGGGACCACATTCACAGCTCAATAATTGGCACCTAGCAAAAGAAATCTGTGCAAAATCCTTGCACATGTGATAATTCCTAAAGAGTAAGTGGACTAGTGTGGAACAAGACATGTTTCTTGAAGAAAGTGTGTGAAAAGAAAAAAGCAGCACCGTTTCATCATCTGTGCCAGGATCTTGTATGCATTCTCAAATATTGTATGCAAATATTGGCCTGTGAAAGTGGTCCAGGAAGTTGTCTGTGTCAGTGCTTTTTGCTGTTGTGGCAGTTGGACAACTGATTGGTTACTGACATGTGTTTTGAGCAGAGTATTGAAGTAATCCTGTGTGCAATTTTGGTTCCTTTTGATTGACAGGATTTTAAGATATGACCTTGTGATTCACAAGTTGTGAAAAATTATAAGTTTCTTTTTGAGCTCAGTTTACATTCCCATCAGCAATTAGATTCCCAGTAGAGTAAGTTATAAGTTGTGTAAACACATCCATCTGGTATGTAGAAGTCGTGTGGCGAGCAATCACAACCAACATGACCAACATGAACGCGCTGAGAGGGTGGCTTGCAACGTGGAGATGGTTAGATCGGCTGCAAGTAGGCCTACACCAAGAGAGACACGGGGTGCAGAACTCGGAGAAAAGGCAAAAACTCTTCTTCAGCAGGCATCCGCTAGATTGTCCAATTTAACTTCAGATGACGAATTACAAACTTTCATAATCGGAATAAAACAGACAATGGCAAAGGTTGATTTAATTCAGTCAACAAGTGTACCCCAGCCGTATCAAGGTGGCTCGGAAGCCGACATCAGGGCACCGTCTAACAAACAGAGTGAACACCAAAGACGATTCTTTTCTACTAAAAAGCACAGACGACTAGCAAGAGTACGCATGGCAAAACCATCCGGTGAAGTGCAGAAAGTAATCAGCTCAAGCCTAATGACTGGTCAGGGAATCACATATATGTGCCAAGAACTACAAGGTCAATAGGACAACCAGACAGCAAGAGATGAAGAATCTAACTCAGGTGAATACACTTGCAGAAAAAAAATTAATATGTTACTCACGATCAAGCAATTGCGCCACACCAATATGCAAGTAAAATAATTATATTATGTAATGTATGCTAACCAGTAACTCGTACATTTATTTTTGTTAATCATGTTAATCATTTGACTTTACAGCTTTTGTTGAAAGCAAATTATTATAGTTTCCCTTTAAAGCCAATGCACAAGTGGAATGCTAAATTCTGGGAATTGACAATATAGAATTTATAATGGGTGGCTTGAAAGTTTTGGATTGCAGGGGTAATGGGATTAGTTTGTTGGTTTTCATTAATAGAAAGGAAATTTCGTCTGTTTGGGGTTGTTGGGCCAAAGATTTTCAATGCTTTGGGTGGGAGTTTGAAGTGGGAAAATTATGAAAAAATAATTTCCTGGCTTCAATTCTTCAAAATAGTTTAGCTTACGTTTACCTTAAGGAGGCACACAGGATCACTAATTAGCCATTATTATTCACCTCATAACTCGAAAACTATTTATGTAAAGTATATAAAAGTATACATTTTTTGAACGGAAATGAGCTCATACATCCATTTAAAATGTCAGTTTTGGGTCAAAAAGTACAATTTTCGAGAAAATCACAAAAAACGGCTTTTTTGACCAAAAATTGTTGGTCCGCCATAAAAAAATTATTTGAAAATCAAAAACTTTAAAACATGAATTTTATTAATTTAGACAAATAAATCTAGAAAGTGTTTTTTTATTTTTTCGAAATTTTGCTTAGTTTTTAAAATATAGGCAAAAAATCAGTAAAAACGCAGTGACCCGTGTTCAAATTTTTGAATCATGGGTGATAAAAAAGTTCTAGGCTCTAATTTAAAAAACGAAAAAACACTATCTAGATTTTGGCCATATCTAAACGTTTGACTTAAAAACTTACCTCAGTGATGCTTCATTTAGACGCTATGGCGGACCAAAAATGGTTAAAAGTGGTCAAAAGTGAACTTGCCGAAAATCGCGATTTAGAAAAATACAGCGGATTTTAGGTCCATTTTGAAGATTATTCCATAAATATATAATCCGGTGACTTGTGACGTTTGGTCAAGTTAGAAAATGAGAAGGGCGTCCAACTGCAGCAGATTGGCATTTTTTGGTGATTTAGAAGGTAAAATATACAATAAGACAAAATTATCCATGCACATTCGGCAGATGTTTTATCCACATGGTGTAGCCATTTTATTTACTGCAGTCTTGTTTCCATGGTGCAGCAAAGCTTCCGGCAAGGTCGCGAGGCGTCGGTCGGCGCTTTGAGGAGCGACAGGGCGCCGTGCGGACAGACAGATAGGTTACGTGAATAAGTTGCACAGTGCATGGTCGTGTTGCCGCTGACGAAACCATGATTATTTAGCACAATTTTGTCCTGTTCCGTATAAAAAAAGATCATGCTCTGTATTAAAATGTGCGGACATCAGAATATTAAAATTAGCATAGAATAACTGACAAGCAATTATTTTAGCAGATAATCAGAAAGTTTTATGAAATGAAGAGTAAATTGAGACATAAATCATGATAATTATGATTTCTGTTTTGTACTAATTTTCATAATTTTGCTTTAAAAATGCAATGTTTTTAATTTATCGGTTTGGGAGATTTTATTTTATTTTTTTATTTTTTTCTTCTTTTTTTTGGTGTTGACAAATATTGCATTTTTATGTTCATTGTCCTTTTCTGAACCGCAAACATGATGTTGTTACTACTCGTTGCTTTTTCTTTTTAGTTGGTGCTTGAGAGGCACCACAGCGGCCCGTCCGCGCCAAAGATAGGCATTTTAACGCCCGTTATAGCTACACCACAGGAATACCAAGTAAAATTTTAAAAGATTCTGATGTGTCGCATTACTCAATATTATTGTAATTGTTTGTTGTTATCATATTTTATTTTTAACTTTTTTACGGAATATCAAACACGTTACAAAAAGTCATAGGCCTATTATAGGCCTAAAGCCACAATAAAGTTGTAAAATATTTTGTACCGCATAAAAAGTGAATAAAATACAACAACAACAAAAGTGTGTCTGTTGTTGTTTTCAATCAAATAAACGTGTAAAAAGTGGGGTTAAAGTTGTAATATGTCTTGAATAAATTTCTTGTAAAACGGACAAAAAGTAGGCCTATATATATGTTAAACGGGCAAAACACGGAGAGGTCACAAGAAAACTGAAAAACACGGAAATTTATATAGCCTAACAAAACCGAATTTCAAAAGTAGAAAACGGAACACTTATGACTTTAAATTAGATTGTGGTTTATGCAGTATAGGCCTATCGTATATAGGCACCATTCTATAAAGAGCGTTTTAAAACACTGCATGAAAACATTCACGAAAAATGCTTTAAAGCAGTTTACCTTTTAAAGTATGCAGAAAACATTATAAACGTGAAAGTTGAAAGCCAGACAAACATTGCAAATAAAAAGGCATTCGCCAAAACATGCGCAAAAAGTGTTGTAAAACCAAAAGCGTTTATCGCAATCATGGTATATGGTAGACCTAATAGGCCTACTAATGGAAATTTAGTTAAAATGGGTTATGAAAAAAGCACAAATTTGCGTTTTCGATTATATTTCTCGTTTGAAATTATTATTTAGCATTAAAACATTCATGAAAATGCTTTCTTAAAACATTCATGAAAATGCTTTCATAAACGCGTGCTTTCGCTATGCCGATTTCAAATATCGACATTTTTGACATAGAGTTGTAGGCCTATGCCTAGATGGTCGATATGATGTATTGAAATGTCCACGTTTTGACATTGCGTTAATGGTCAATCAGGAGTAGAGAACGTTTGAAAACGAATCTTAAATTATTCGTGTTTTAATAACACTTTGAAACATTATTCAGGGCCTTAGGTATCCTAATATAGGCCTACCGGTAGTAACTACTTGCCTATTTTTTATGGTCTTCAAAATTAAAACGAGACTGAACGACCACAGAGGCTCCCGAACCAAGGCTGGGACTGCATAAAATATAAGCTAATATAATAGGCCTATATTCTTGTCCAACTACACCAACTTGGTAAATCAAATAATAACAATGAAATGAATGAATGAATGAATGAATGAATGAATGAATGAAATAAAACAAATTTTTAAACATAAAATAATAAGCCTATTGATATACGGGCTAAGTCTAGCCTACTAGCAAAATATTTAAGGCCTACGCTTTCTATCGTATCTACCAGATTGCGTCATCATTACAGGGCTAAATCTTACGGGTAACTACTTCTTACAGATAAATTTCATCTTTTCAAGTTCAGAATGAAACTTGAAAAACAAAACAAAAACAAACAAAAAATTCACTATTGTGTTCATATAAAAAAAACCTATAATTTATACCACTATATCAGCACTTTTTTGGCGAAATTTATCGAGTAGGCCTACTGATTCTGGGACGGGGTCAGTGGTGGTCTGTCGGCCCGCAGTTTCGCAATGCAATGGTGCAAGCTTTACATACCTTGGAAGAGATCAATACGATAAAATACGGTAGTGATCATGATTGGCGACTCCAGCGCCTCAATCAGTAATCACCTCGCCCATCCAGTTTACCATGTGTGCGTGTCTTTGCTAGCTGTATCGCGCGCAATACGCTGGCGTTCTGACGAAACGCGATTTATTGCGGGAAAACAATGATTTATTTGCTTTTGCATTTTGACGAATTTTTAATGAAAAAGGGTCTTTAAAATAGCTTTTCTTATGGTTCAAATTTTAAGATTTCTTTAAAATCTATTAATGACAAGATAAAATACGGTTTGAAGATGACATTAGTGATGAAAACTCAATTTTGGCCATGTAACAATTCAGTGATCCTGTGTGCATCCTTAAGTTTTTTCAGCTATAAGCTGTTAAATTGAAAAGTTACTTTGTAACTCTGTAGTTGCTTTTAAGGGCTGGGGTATGAACGTTTGGACAGTATTTATTGTGGGACATTAGAGCACATCAGACATATCTAATGGCATTCTGAATACGAAGAATGTCATTCTGATATCAAATAATTTTGATTTTTGAAATTAGCAATTTAATACACATTTTATGGCAAATCATTAAAATTGATATTTTGATATTTAACAGTACTTGAAGTAAACTTTATAAATCTGATGATTTATACTTAAGGTGTATGTAGGTGGGATGAAAAGCCGACGATCAATTGAAAATTTTGACCTTACGTATTGAAGATATGGATTTTTTTCCCAAAACACCAAAAAAAATTAGGTCTTTTGGGAAAAAAATCCATATCTTCAATATGAAAGGTCAAAATTTTCAATTGACCGCCTGCTTTTCCTCCCTGCTACATACACTTTAAGAATATGTCATTAGATTTATATAATTTACTTCGAGGACTGTTATATATCAAATTTTTATAATTTGTCATAAAATTTGTATTATATTGTGATTTTCAAAAAATGAAAATTATTTGATATCAGAAAGACATGCTTCAGATTCAGAATGCAATTGATAGGTCTGAGGTGCTCTCATGTCTCACAAAAATACTGTCGAAACGCAATAAACGCTCATTTTAGATCCCTTAAGCAATTCATTTTCTTCTTTTGATAATAAGAAAATTTGATTGTGAATAAACAGCATACATGAACTGGCAAATCGGGTTTCTTTTTGGTGTATTTTAGTAATCGAGTACAGGGTTAAAGACCTCCAGCGAAACAAGGCCAATGGCCCTGATAGTATACCTGCCCAGATTCTGTAAATGGTTGGTGAGGAGGTTGCCCCTCTTTCAAGTTTAATTTTTCAAAAGTCTCTGGATACAAATTGTTTACCATCAGCTTGGCTGTATGCGAGTTAACATCTTCCCAATATTCAAAAAAGGTGATTGTTTGTTGCTTCTAACCCGTTTCATTTACATCAATCTTTTGTAATACAGCACTTTGAAGTATATCGGACAAACAATATGGTTTTGGAAAACATCACTCATGCGAATCACAGTTAATTTGGGCAGTTTTAAAACTAATTGATATATGTACCACAAACCAACATTATTATAATGGAGTTCTCAAAGGCTTTTACTGATACTGTAAACCTACATGTCAAGATGCTGGAAAACAGCGGTAGTCATAGGAAACACCATGGGCAATAAAAACAGTCAACAGAAAACCAAGAACTAATTGCTAGATATACAAACTGATGTGGGCAAGAACCAGCGTATTTCTCAGACTTTAACACAGAGTTTCAACACCAATATAACTGGCTTCTACATAAACTGATATTGTAACCCTACATGTCGAGCAGATTTGGATACGAGCTTAACAGAGACAACCCAACGTGTCTGGACATCAATGAGTGTATGCTGGATAAAAAAGCGGCAGTCATCGGAAACACCATGGGATATAAAACAGTCAACTTCTAAACCAAAGGGACAGATGCCTAGTCTGAAGATTAAGATGCAAAAAGTGAACCCTCCCAGAGTTCAACTTGACAATAAGGTAGAATATTCCAAAAGTGTCCTCTGGTGCGGCCTCAATAATATCACCACAAAATGACTGACCATGTATCTTTCCACATTGGAAGTTTTAACCCCCTGAGTACTACCTGCCGATCTAATGTTGCCTCCGATTCGTAAATTACATGATATCTTTACTTTAATCACCAAACAGTATGGAGCTTTGCAAATAATTCACCCAAATTGAAAACTTACTTTTGGCCAATGGGCAGGTAGTTCTCATGAGGTTAATTTGCCAGTATTTCATGGTCATAACCATCCAAAGTATCTACATCACACAACTTTACTTTTCATATCACTGAATGGCTAATATGGAATTAGGAACAAAACATGGATTGTAAATTTTCTCATGCACAGTAGACTAGACAGAGGGTTGTTGTCGGGGGCGAGCACTTGGCTTGGACCGAGGCGATTTCTGGCATTCCCCAGGGTGCAGTGCTGGGACCTTTGCTTTTCCTTACTTATTGATTAGTATGTTGGTGCTCTTTAGAAAGGAGGTGCTCTCTATAAATTACCTGAAAATTATGCGGTTTAAAATTGTCTTATCTGGAATTTAATATCTACTGAAAGATCTTCACTTCAGGAATCCATTGGCGTGACTTTCTTTAAGTTTCTTCAAATCTATTTGATGAAAACAGTGGATAATTACTTCATTTTCACTATATAACAGTGTGAGAAGTACAAGACCAAGTTGTATCAATCAATAGTTGACAACTTGAGGACAATAGAGAGGACAATGAACAGGACCCAATGGATTCTAGGACTCATCAACCTTCACATCTCTTCAATTCTACATCTATGTCTGCTTGTACCAGCGAGTTTAATGGATTTTCAAACACCAACATTTCCCATGTCCCTTTGGAAATATTTTTTTATGTCTTGCAGTGTTACTAAGAATTGTTTTGCTCGGTATGTGATTTGTAATGTACTTTCTCTTTATTCTACAGGTTCAAGAGCTAGAAGCTGAAGTAAAGCTGCACAAATCAAATCTTCAGGGTTTTCATGACCTTTGCAATTGATGTGACACGAACATGCAACTGACAAGATGCAACATGCTGCATGCAAACAACATCGCACCTACTTTACGGTTAGTCAAAACTTTGGAAAGGTACTTGCTCATATGCGGTCAACACACACAGGATATCAAGACATAATCATCGTTCATCTAGGATGCATTGACTTTTTGTCATCAACATCACTCCAAATACAATATTGTAACCCTAATTGTCGAGCAGATCTGGATACGAGCTCAAAGACAACCGAACATGTCTGGACATCAACAAGTGTATGTTGGAAAAAAGCGGCAGCCATCGGAAACACAATAGGAAATAAGGAAGGATCATAGGCCCTTTAATTTTCACCAAGACCTATTCATAATTTGATTGTTTCCCCAATACATGTAGGTATTCCCTTATCGGAACAGCAAACTAACATATATGCTGCAGAAATGTAACACCATTGTAACCCTACATGTCGAGCAGATCTGGATACGAGCTCAAAGACAACCGAACGTGTCTGGACATCAACAAGTGTATGTTGGAAAAAAGCGGCAGCCATCGGAAACACAATAGGAAATAAGGAAGGATCATAGGCCCTTTAATTTTCATCAAGACCTATTCATAATTTGATTGTTTCCCCAATACATTTAGGTTTAGTGCCAAAAGCACAAACAGGGAAGTTTAGATTGATACAGCATCTTTCCCTTCCTGACGGAGCCTCATTGAATGACGGCACAGATAGGGATTTAGGGAAGTATGTAAGGTACAATACCAAAGTTTTGATGACACAGTCAAATTGGTAGTTGGTGTTGGGAAAGGTGCATTAATGCCCAAAGTGGATATAGAATCTGCTGTTAGGTTTTTACCAGTACATCCTCAGGATTTCCATTTATTGGGTATTAAACTCAATGGGGAATTTTTGGTTGACAAGGCATTACCAATGGGGGCATCATGTTCACCTGCTTATTTTGAAACTTTTTCTACTTTTTGGAATGGGTAGATAGGAGAGAATCGGGATCAGAAAGAATATGTTATTTGGCAGAAATCATGGCACTCGGCAACAAGGACAGTTACGTACCATTCCGAAACAGCAAACTAACACATATGCTGCAGAAATGGCCAGAGGAATTGGTCAAAATTGGCCAAAATTCAATCCATTGCGTGGATGAAACTCTTCCCTATTTTAACAGCAATTGTGTTTTGGGGAAGCACTTTAAAAGGGAAGAAAATTCTATTAAGATCAGACAAAGCAGTAATTGCGATAATTAATAAGCAAACATCAAAATGTCCAGAAATTATGAAGTTGGTGAGATTTTTTGTTTTACAATGTCTGAAATCAAATGTAGCGTTTTATGCAAATCACATTGCAGGGAAAGAAAATACTATTGCAGATATGCGCTTTCCTGTTTTCAGGTGCAGCGTTTTCGGGAATTGGCACCAGGAGTAGACAAGGCGAAGACTCCAATACCAGACTTTCTCTGAAAGCTTTGAATAGCAAATCACTACTTTTTTGGAATGGGTAGATAGGAGAGAATCGGGATCAGAAAGAATATGTTATTTGCAAGAAATCATGGCACTCGGTAACACATCCCTTATTAGAACAGCAGATTAACGCATATGCTGCAGAAATGGCCAGAGGAATTGGTCAAAATTGGCCAAAATTCAATCCCATTGCGTGGATGAAACTCAATGGGGAATTTTTGGTTGACAAGGCATTACCAATGGGGGCATCATGTTCACCTGCTTATTTTGAAACTTTTTCTACTTTTTTGGAATGGGTACGTAGGAGAGAATCGGGATCAGAAAGAATATGTTATTTGGCAGAAATCATGGCACTCGGTAACACATCCCTTACAAAAACAGCAAACTAACACATATGCTGCAGAAATGGCCAGAGGAATTGGTCAAAATTGGCCAAAATTCAATCCATTGCGTGGATGAAACTCTTCCCTATTTTAGCAGCAATTGTGTTTTGGGGAAGCACTTTAAAAGGGAAGAAAATTATATTAAGATCAGACAAAGCATGCAGTAATTGCGATAATTAATAAGCAAACATCAAAATGTCCAGAAATTATGAAGTTGGTGAGATTTTTTTTTTTACAATGGCTGAAATCAAATGTAGCGTTTTATGCAAATCACATTGCAGGGAAAGAAAATACTATTGCAGATATGCGCTTTCCTGTTTTCAGGTGCAGCGTTTTCGGGAATAGGCACCAGGAGTAGACAAGGCGAAGACGCCAATACCAGACTTTCTCTGGAAGCTTTGAATAGCAAATCACAGCTCTTGCTACAAGCTTCGGTTCGCTCTTCGGATTTACTCTGGTCCTAATATATATTATTAGCTTTCAGTGGTAGGTTTACCAGGAAGTAGTGTCTAAGTGTAGGGTTTACTCTAGTCCTAATATTTATTATAAATTACATTATGTTATAAGGGGGTACTACACCCCTTGCCAATTTTGTGTTGATTTTTGCATTTTTCTCAACAATTATAGTGCATTGGAGACAAGTAAGATATGTATATTATAGGGGCAAGGACTACAACTGCTGCACTGAAAATTCAGCAACTTAAGTAGTTATTGATTTATTGATCAAATACTGGTTTTCCTCATTTTTGACTGTAACTCCACAACTGTTGTCTGTGCTGAAATAAAATTCCAACAACCCAAGTTGAAAAAAAAAGGGAATGTGCCGGCATGGGATTCGAACTCATGACCTTCAGATCACTAGACGGACGCTCTATCCATTAGGCTACCAGCTCTCACTGGGTCTAATACAAGACCCAGTTAATATTAACCAATACAAATTTACCGTTAATTCTGATTAATTAGTTGATAGTTCATTAATAACAAGCATCTTAAGGTTAGCAACTATCATAAACTGTTGCGATTCGGTAGTTCACAGCATCTTCCGAATGGTAGTGAGCTTTGTCAAAAATTGCATTGGTCATTTCATGGCGAGTGTATAGAAGAATTCAAATATCACAGATATACTCTTTTAGGTTCTGTGGTTCTTGAGTCATGTTGTAAAGAGGGCTGAAACAACACTTTAAAATCTAAATAACTTATTCACTACAATAAATCCAAAGTATATGATTTGTAGAATGAAAAAACAGTGTTTAAAAAAAGAAATTATGGAATACCCTTGTGCTAGGTAGGCCTACAGAAGATGCACACAGCTAAAAATCGGGTAAAAAGAAGTAACTTGCATTATATTTTTAGTTGTTTTTAGGTCGATATCTTAGACAGGCTTTATGGTCATCATTTTTACCTTACATTCTCATTATTTGTTCTTCATTTTTATTTTTCTCAAGGAAAAACATGTTTTTCGCGAAATTTCTGTTTTTTCTTAAATTCAGTGGATTTTCTGTTTTTCCATGACATTGAGAACTTGCCACTTTAGTGTAGCCTTAAGCAGCACCGACGGTGGATCCAAAGATGAAACAAATAGGCTATTCCAGTTGATATCCATATACCCTATGGAGGACAAGATCTTAATCTCCCACACTGGGGGTGTAGTTTTCATATAGAGTCAACCATTCAGGTAACCCCATTTGAAATTCTCGCTATTCGCAATAAGGGCGCCGCCAGCGGTTTGCGATGTAATCGTGATGTATCATGGGAAAATCATGATGTATCATGGGAAAAGGTTGACATCCAAGTCCGCGCAATACGAATATTACCATGCTATTACATAGGAACATGTGACAATATTTTTTTAGTTTGTCAAAATAAAGGTGTTACACGCAAATCGATAGAGAAAAAATTAATTGTGCACATTTCAAATCACATTATTGAGTATCGATTCGCGTGTAACACCTTTATTTTGACAAACTAAAAAATATTGTCACGTGTTCCTATGTAATAGCATGGTAATATTCGTATTATGCGCGGACTTGGATGTCGACCTTTTCCCATGATACATCACGATTACATCGCAAACCGCTGGCGGCGCCTTTATTGCGAATAGCGAGAATTCACACTCCCTGTGTGGAGATTAAAGTTCATGTTCCCCACAGGGGTGTATGGATTTCAACTGGAATAGCCCAATATGGGTGTGGTCCCTAAATTGCTATACAATAAAGTCCAACCTCTTGAATCTGGACTGTTATCTCACACAAAACATTACAATGCGGACAAGTTTATCCTGCAGTGGAACAATGAAAATGTTGGCTTTGCCCCAGACCGGTAATGCACATACTGTATTGTCTGTAATAAACGTCTCAAAAGGGGGGCATTTTTTTAAAGTGAATTTTCAGTGAAAAACCCTTAAAATCTGGTTCAATTTCCCGATGGTGCTCCTGTTGAAAGGAGGGATTTATGGCTATACCAATACTACTACTATGGCGGCGCCCAGGGAACCGAGTGGAAAATGACATTTAAACCCATATGTGCATCAAAGCAAAAATCTGATAAAATGATACCATAATTAAGGCAATGAAATTGATGAAAATATGAGTTGTAATAGGTTTTGTCCATGCAATTTAATGATTGTCACTGACATGACTGATGCAAGTTTTAAGCTTACTCACACAATATGGCATGGAAATGTTTCCATTTTGGTTTGGACGGGCATTTATTAGAGGGGGAGCATTTATTACAGACAATACGGTAAGTATATATCTATGTGACACTATTCTGCTCTAACCAGCCAGCAGAAGATAATTGTGAAAATTATCATCAACATGTGTGCTTATAAAATAATTGCTGAAATTCTTACACCCTATCATACTTCTTATGAGCCTATACAAAATGACATTTGTGACCAGATCCGATTCAATCAGGCTAGAGTCGGCAATAATGAAACTGAGCAAAAAGTGAGAAAAACAATGAAAAGATAATAAAATGGATATATCAAAGGTTTATAACTTTGTAACCAAGTATTCAAGAGACCCAAGGATTGAACATCAGTAAGTATAGGTACTGATCAAGTTAGTTATGGTAGTAACTCAATTTTTTTAAATGTCCTACTTTGGCCTGAGTGGATCAGATCGGATCACATTTTACTTTATTCTGCTCCTGCATTTTTGCCCAGATAAGATATCTTACACTTCCCACAATGCATTTCTTTCATTTCAATTTTTTGTACTGATTTTCTGTACTGATCAACAGGGTCGATGGTAACAAGTACCTCAATAAACAGCACATGAAGATCTTGAAAAATATGTTTATTTCTTGACTATCAAACCATGATTAGCCAGGCTATTCTCAACATAAAAACAAAGTGAACCTGTTCAAAGTAATAGGAGTGTCATTTGATTGAATGAGGTGATGCCTCACGTTGAAAAGGATTCTGGGAATGGTACAAGATATCTTCTCTGATTTTTGCCTCTATGTGTATATATCAATTAGGTATGCCAGGCAAACCTTAGTTAACACATTTGCTAGTCAACCAAATTCGCCTAGAACTCGATACATATTTTACATAGAAATTTAAAAGAACAGGCTGGTCAAGGAAACCTACATAAATATGTTTTCTATACTTCACTTGACCCAAATATATGATTTTTTATGGTGATAAGACAATCGCACATGGAATTTTAGAGGATTTTGATAGCAGTTCCATTAAAAAAGCTGCTATCATAATGAGACTAAAGATCTAGAAACACCCCCGAAATGCCGTTTTGGGGAATTTTGCTAGCTGAATCTTTTTGATGAAAGTCAATCTTTGACAAGATGTAACTTTGCTACGGAAAGTGCTATGGAAAAAAAGGTTTTCAGTTTTGGCTTTGGTTACTCAAGGGCTTTAATTTGATATATAAAATGATGCAGTTTCATGGCAAATTTGAATTCACCTTGCATACCTATATCAATTTCCTCACACTGTTGTCCTTGACTTGATTTGATCAGATGGCATCCTATAGCAAAACAATGTAGAATAAAATAGTACAGACTCGTGTCATGTTTGTGTGTCGCTCATGGAGGTAAAGTATCTCAAATATGTGTGATTGTTTTCATTCTGTGTGCAATATATTGTGTCAAAAAGACATGCTGAACACTGCATGCACAACCCTTGGTATTGCTGTGATAAAGATAATAATACCCACTATAAATTTGTCATAATAATCCTTTAGACAATAACAAATGATTTCTTCTGTTAACGTTGCGACAATGACGTTGCGGCTATCCACACCACCCCTGTTTTACAATATCCTATGTTTTTCAAATGTAATTGGTCAGTGTTAATCATTTTGAAACCCATATTCCCCCTGTATTAAGTCTTAACATATACAAATGGAAGTTACCCCATTGTCTATTGCGTTCAAAACTCGTACTGCCTCTGTGGAAGACTTTACCACAGGTGTAGTGTGGATTTTAAATGGAATAGCCCAATTTTCTAATATTCCATTTTATTCCCTTCAGGCAGCGATTCAATTTATCATCCCATTTGTTCAAATTCTACAACCATTATACTGCTTATAGAATTAATAATTATAGTTTGATCAGCTCCTAATCGGCAGGCCTTGTAACATCGCGGATTAATATCTGTACGTTTATTTTCGAGAATTGTCTTGTGACATCTCACCAGAAGCATCACAAATTAATCATTCATTCCTATACATTGTCTGTTTTCATTAACAAGCACAATATAGACCAGATAGTTCTTAAAATGGATCTACTTTTCAGCGTAGTGGTAAAAGGCTAACAATATCCGCTAATTACGAGCTGATCAAACTGTATGTCACTGCACAGGGAAAAAACTGGAATAAAATGTGTATCCATTTTGCATCTTTTGGTCCTCTGTATGGGTTAGATCTCCTTGTCTGCATGAAAATGACACATCAACTGGAACACAGCTCTAGCTGCTTATTCAAATGTTACCTATGCAGGAATGCAAGCGAGTATACAATTGTGCGCGGCATCAAACATTTATGAGAGCTAGTCTGGGGAATAGACTGGGGGAAATACCCCTTCCCTAAAAAGTGTTTTTGCTCTTAATGACGAAAAGTGTTTTTGCTCTTAATGACGAATCACCATCATCCAATTCTGGAAATATGGCAAAATTTTCGGATATCTGGATATTTCCGGATAACTTGCATCCCTGCCCTATGTTACCTTGTACTCTCCAGAGCACTTAATTGTTCCTCAAGTATATGACGTGGGAATTGCACCTGCTGTTCAAGCCATTTAGCAACTGTCAGCAGCTGCCTGTCTTGGAAGTTTTGTCCTATGAGTTGTAGGCCTATGGGTAGACTGTGTGATGAGAGGGTGATAGGAACATTTATGGCTGGAACACCTGGTAAAGGGAAGATATAAAGAGAAATGGTTACTAAAGACTGTCCTACAGTAAACTGATTAATTGTCACTCTGCTACAAAAAAATTGCTTAAGTTATTTTTTGAAATTTCGAGAAAGTATAAAACATGGTTCATACATGTTTCAGTTATATTATCCCCCTAATTATTTCTGAATATTCCTTTTAATTTGTCACATTATCATTTGTTCTTGTGCCATTGTTGAATAAACATGCTTGAACCATATTTTGTACTTTGTAGTCAAAATTACAAAAAAATGACTTGGGCAATTATGGTAGCAAGCTGAGGATATGTAGCAGTACTTTCAAATCTTGTTCATGTCCTGGGATCTTATATTGAAAGACAGAGAACCATTTTGTGCTCCAAGCAGTAGTTCACCTTTTCTGTGCTCCAGCAGTCAATATAAGGTCTAAAAACCTTTGTGGTGAACTTGTATTTTTAATATGTGAATCAAATTAAAGCAAATCAAAGGTTAGGTCTTAAAAAAAGTTTGTGGAGAAGATTAAAACAACTGACCTGCTAAATTGATGGGCTGTGTCAGTACATCTTGCTGTTCCGATTGTGCACGATGGTCAATAGCTGCAAACTGCCTGTATTTGATGGCATCACTGAGTGTAGTAGGCGTTAACAAGACATCAACACCGCTATCGTAAACTTTTTGAAAGTCTTCTGCTATCAGTCTGCGGACCTTCATGGCCTGCTGGAATTGGTGGTCGTAATTCCTGTTAATGTATATAATGGGTAATTTTACTCAGAATAGTGTTAGCACCTAATTATGTAATGTACTATCAATCACATATCACACTTCACTACAATATTACTGACTACAGTCTGAGCAGCTCATAATAGGTAGGATGTATCATGGATTGATAAGGAATGGTGCATACACAGCCGGGCGCAGCACCTACGCAAACTACGCTTACTGTAGAAATCACTTACCGTTTTAATAAGAAGTAATTTCCTGCCAGGATTCTGCCCTTGACTACATCATTGAATCCTTCCCATCTGGTTGCTGCGTACAATGCTTCTGTTGAACTCGTCTCTTTGTCACGATAACCTTCAAAACACAAAATGATCAGTTTCCAAGATTACAGATAACAAGTTTCAAGAGGGAATGCGTTATTCCATTTAAAACCCACACTCCCCCTGTGGAAGATTTAGTCAATGTCTTCCACAAAGGGAGTATGAGTTTTGAATAGAATATATAACTTCCATTTGAAATACTCACTTCAGTTGTGGAAGATATAGGTGAAGCCATAATACAGGGGGGAGTATGAGTTTCAAAATGATTCATCCTGGCCAATTACATTTAAAATAACATATTCCTCCTGCGGAAGATATTACCAAACTCTTCCACAGGGGTAGTGTGGATATCAACTGGAATAGCCCAATACTGCCGTCATCAAAATATCTTCCATGGAAACAGCACCTTTTGGGTCTATTTGTGTAGTCAACATAATCAAACCCCCCAAGTATTGATATTACTTGGTAAATTTTATCCCTCTTCACCTGGGTGTCTACTGCAGACGACAAGTTTCACATTTTCTTTAAAAATTCAAAAATTTCAGAATTGTTCATTTTCATGACCATATTTGGAAATCAGTATGAGTACAAACAAGCCTCGTATTGGTTTTTGAGATTACTTTAGGTATTTTCAGAAAATCTCAAAACTTAATCTCCTACACAGGGGGTGTACTTTTCAAATGGAGTCACTCATTCCAAGTACCCCTATTTGAAATGCATACTCCCCATGTCTTTCATAGTGTACAATGGATATCAACTGGAACAGCCCACTGTTACCAGCCCAGTGGGTCAGTGCCTGAAGAAGTCTGATGGTATCAAATGCAGCAAGTTACAAAAAGTTCCAGTATTAAATTTGATAGTTTAGCAACAGGGTGACCGAGATCATTCACCATAATATCTTTCAGCAATACCTTACAAATGGATATAAATTTAAAATATTGCTTGATCACATACGACCTTTGAACTTACCATACTCAATGCCATCGTATCTATCTAGCCATGTTGGATGCTACTTCAGTAGCACATATTACTGAATAGCACACAATAGAGAATTGGGTATGTGTGACCTTTGAACTTACCATACTCAATGCCATCTTATCTAGCCATGTTGGATGCTACTTCAGTAGCGCATATTACTGAATAGCACACAATAGAGACTTGGGTATGTGTGACCTTTGAACTTACCATACTCAATGCCATCGTATCTAGCCATGTTGGATGCTACTTCAGTAGCGCATATTACTGAATAGCACACAATAGAGAATTGGGTATGTGGTAGAGATACAGGTATAACTTTAGCGCCAGCATTTTCAAACAGGTCAGCTGCCTTGGACCAAGCTTGGAGTACATCACTTGACATCCCTGGTGTGTGGTATTCCTGAAATATAATGGAAATCAAAAGCCCTAAATCAGAAATGCCAGTCAGTGTTGTCAAAAACCTCGTACATTAAGCTGATTTGATCAACTTGCCAACATGCCAAATACACTCCATGTACATGCCATATTTCCGTGTTATTACCCCATGTTGAGTATTAAACTTATGTTGTTCCAATTTTGTGGGCACTTTGGTTATTCATCTCATAATGTGCTTTCCACTTTTTACCTTACCGAGCCATTGTTTAAGCTTGGTGCCATCATGGCCAGTCAAGAGATAGGACTGTATTGTAGGGGCACGGTGGCGCAGCGGTACGGGCTCTACCTCGCAATCGGAGGGTTGCGAGGTCGAGCCCCGGCGGTGCCATCGTGTTGTGCACTTGGGCAAGGCACTTTACCTCACTTGCCTCTCTCTACCCAGGGGTGAAATGGGGAGCCGTTAGGGATATTGTCCATTGAGTGCCGTCCAAAGGTATGAGCATGCCTTGGGCATTCTATGGCAGCTGACATATTCTAACGACTCGGAATAAATGTAAAGCGCTTTGATACACGTGAAAGGCGCTATATAAATGTCAACATGTTTTATTTTGTTTGATTAAAAATATTCACTTACCTTGGGTATACCTATGGTCAAGTCTTTGACAGATATTTCATCTGGTAATGTAAATGGATCAAATGAATCAGTGACTGTGGTAGAGTCTAATGGGTCATGACCACCAATAGCACCTGTTTGGATGGAAAGGGAAAAATGTAATAATTTTAGGTTTAAGTAGACTTCTTTTTACGTGGTTGTCGACTGCAGACAACTAAAAATATTTCAGAACACATTTTCATGACCATGTTTGGAATCCGCATGAAAAATGCATTAAAATGAGTACAAACAAGCCTAGTATATGGTTAACTGGTTCTTAAGATGGCTCTCGATGTTCTGAGAAAATCTCAAAAGTTCCTGACAGAACAGTTGAAATGCTGATAGCAATTGGCGTATCACGCTTACAAGTTGAATTCAGTATTTTGGAAGAATCGGATAAAGATTGCCGTTTTATTCAGTTTTATTGCTGATATCAAAAGAAATCACCAATCTTTTTCTAAAGCTGACTGTCAATGATTACTCACATTCCTCATGAAATAATCATGTGAATTATACGATCTTTAGCTTGTATTAGTTGTTGAAAGGGATTCAATCATGTTTCGCCGTTGTTCATCACCAATTAACAACTCGCGTCCGGCGCGTCAGCGTGGTTTAGCTGCCCTGGCGAAGTAAACCACGCAGATGACGCAGCCGCATCATTGTTAATCGGTGATGAACAACGGCGAAACATGATTGAATCCCTAAATTAATGCCAGAAGGTCATGTCTACAATAGCTGCCTTTTAGACATTAGACAATAGAGGCCGTCAGCGTGACGTCATATGCTGCCATCTTGTGGGTACACGCTGCGATGGTCGTTCGCTCTCCAAAATCACTGTGTTGTGCGTGATAACAGCGGCATGGCAAGCTGCGCCCAACGCATACTGTCCGGACGCATGAACACACAGAACATTTGTACCCACAAGATGGCAAAAGGCTGACGGCCTCTATTTCTGCATTCTATATTGCACACATAAATATATGACATCATGTATCTATTGCAGATAGGTCATTCTTTCCCTAAACCCTCATTATGTTTTTTTACATAAAATATTATGTATGCAGGAGATCAGGGGTTTAAGACAAGAAAGCTCTATCTGCAATAGCTGTCATATGATGTCATATAGAATGCAGAAATTATCCAAACGTCTATGGGGCAGCTATTGCGCATTGAAACCCTCGATATGTGGCAAATTGAACCACTCCTCGCGACACTTCTATAAAAACAAAATAAATGACTGTCAAGTGTCAAGTGGGCAAGTGCAATAGGTGCCATGTGTAGCTGCCATGTGTAGATGAGTACAATACACTGTGTGCAAATTGCCAAATGTTCACAGGGCAGCTATTACACTTCTTACCTAAAACTGTTGCTGCATCATCTACTGTCTTTGTCAACACTGCTGGTACATCCAGCGAATTGACCAATGGAATCAGCCCATGTCTAGATACAACTCCATAGGTTGGTTTCAATCCCACAATGCCACAGTACGACGCAGGATTACGAGCTGATCCACCAGTATCGGAGCCAAAAGCACTATATTTGGGGGAAAATACACTTTATTAGAGGTCTTTCATGGGGAAATGTACTGTATTAACCCCATGAGAACTACCTGCCGATTGGCCAAAAAGATGTTTTCATTATCAATTGGCCCAATCGCCAACATTGTTAGAATAATTTGACCATGCAAAAAAAATTGGGGTGAAATATTTGCAAAGCTCCATTCTGATTGGTGATTAAAGTAATGATATCAAGTAATTAACCAATCAGAGGCAATGTTAGATCGGCAGGTAGTGCTCAGGGGGTTAAAGTTTGTTCGGTTTATATAAGGGTTACTGCACCAGTCAATAAAGTTCCAACTCACACTCATGTCAATTCACAAAAGCGTGCGCTACTCATGCATTACGCAATGCACAGCTAGCGTAAGCATTGCGTCCAACAGTGTGCACGCCATTCTATATATCAATACACAGTCTTATTTTTTTCCGCTTTTTAAGCTGAACAAACTGTAGGATGGGCATTAATTTTGACGACAGGTCTGCATTAAATTTGATCTAGTAGACAATTTCTATCCCAATATCCCTTGACTGGAAGAATTTCATTCTCATTCATAGGCAAGTTTTTCACTATAATTTCTTTGGAAATAAATCTCCTCACAAACTCCTACAGCAGAAAAATTGTTGAGGGCAACCAACCAGAGAGGATATCTTACACTTCCCATAATGCATTTCTCCAAATTTCAATATCTATTTGCCAGCGAAGTGATTACATAACTCCCTGGTAACTGGATCACGCACCTTTTGGAATTGATAGTACATGTCATAGACTGTGTTGCGATCATTTCGATCATGATTCAGGACTCAAAAACATTGACATAGTGATAATTGGATTACACGTAACACTTCGTTGGCGAATTGCAACATTGTCGATGTACCTCAATCAGCAGATGCCATCCATTTCTGGCAAAATTCCCAAAATGATAACAAAGGGAACCTGTAAAAAGTAATGGGAGTATCATTTGGTGAATGAGGTGATATACCATGTTGCAAAGGATTGTGGGAAGGGCAAGATATCTTCTCTGACAACCAACCCACCATGGTTGTGTTCAGCAGTAATAATTAGTCGCTGTTTTGGCATACTATCGTATGACAAAAAATGCAGTTTTGAGTTTTTCCAATTTTTGAAGACCCACTGGAGAGCACTAAAGTAAAATATGTTTTATTATCATCAAAGAATATAATCAATAATATATTTGTCTTTGTTCTCAACATAATACAAACTTTTTATTCATTCACTACAATTAGAAATAATTAATCTGCAAACTCATGACAGTATGCCAAAATATGCACAATTTGAAAACCTATATGTATTAATATATGATACGCCATGTGATACGACAGTATGTCACAACAATAGGCAACTGCAGTTACACAGTGGCCTATGGCGACATATCATGATACGACTATGATACGACTGTATGCCAAAACACAGAATGAAGATGACGTATCATACTAATTAGTGCCATATCTCATTAACTAATTACATTTAGGTCTCAAAACTTTGTGAATATATAGAGTTTCATTCATAGATTATGAAAGTTTATATAACTCATTTTGCTCCCCAAAAAATCGTCATACGACAGTATAGTATGCCAAAACAGAGACAAATTGATCACAGAAAACCTACACTAAACTTGCTCCTGTTGTCACAGCCATAGCACTACCACCAGAGCTGCCTCCAGCCACAAACCAATCACCATCTTCATCACCATCAGTTTGTATAGCTTCTTTGCTGTTGCTATGGTTATCATTCGCTGCTCCCCGGAATGGGTATCTCCATACATTTCTGACTGGACCATGGACGCTCTCAACGCTCCCTGATCTGAAAGATATTAATACAATTGTGTGATTTTCATTATTGTATTTCATATTGTTATTTTCAGAGGTGTAAGTGAGGTAACGATCCAATCCCTGAAAAACATGCGCGCCAAAGGCGAGTACCTCGCCAAATTTTCGAAAGTGCAAGGGGGCTTGTTCGGGGAATAGGCTGCAGGGTATCACCCACCCACCCCCCATTTTTTAAAAAATATTTTGGCCAGAGTTTCCGGAAGACTTACACCTCTGTATTTTGCATTTAAGCATGCTTCTTTCTTTTATGGATGGACATGAGGTTGTAATTTTTGTAATAATATCTCATAATATATAAAGTGCATCTCAAAACAATTAGATGCCAAAAATAAAACCAATCGCACAAGGCAGCCTTTTAAATCTGGTCAACATTTTTGGTTAGATGGAACCACCGACGTGTGACCAAAACCTTTGGCCTTCAGCTGGGCAGATGACCAAGCATCATCCAAGTAATTGTCTTGATGTTGTGACCCTGAAAAGACATCTGATAACCTTGAAATGACCTTGGACAAAATTGTCTTTCCATTAAAATTATAGAGTATAGACACCAAGAATCTCGGCTGGATTAAATAATCACCTCAATTTTCTTCTGGTTAGTAGTGGACTGTGAGAGTTTTATGATACATTTTCTTCAATATTTTCTTTTTTCTCAGGAAAATGGTCAGACTATTAGTTACCCCCTGTTCGTTCACGAAATACAGGAAAATATCTATGGTTTGGACTGTAATCCGAATACAGCACCAGACCATAGACATTTTCCTGTATTTTGTGAGAACAAACAGGGGGTAACAATTTTATTCTTTAGTGAACATGAATTATATTATCTTCAGACTTGTTCGTGAACTTTGTTGAAGGAATTAAGTTTGATAATTTTACTGAGGAGTAGACCAGTTTCTTCCTTGCTTTTATAACAATGCAGCCATGCCGCGTGTGAGTCATGTAACGCAAACGCTCCCGTGTTAGGACTACGCAGGTAATACAGGAAATATTATTGTATATTAATGAGGAGTACGCAGGTGAATACGGATTTATTTTTATCCAAGTGAGATTGCAGAATTATTATCAACTAAAGGATAAAGAAACATGCGGTGCAATAAATTTCTTACAATTAACTCTCTTCACGCCGGTGTCGACTGCAGACGACATGTTTCAAAAAAAAAATTTTAATTCAAAAATTTCAGAAATTTAAATTTTCATGACCATATTTGGAATCAGCATGAAAAATGCATTAAAATGAGTACAAACAAGCCTAGTATTGGTTCAGTAGTTCTTAAGATAGCTCTTGATATTTTGAGAAAATATTTCAAAACTTTAACTTTTTCCGTTGAAGCGCATGGCTAGCATGCAGAGCATTAAGGTCTGATACGCTTGGGACTACAACTGGTCAAACTCATTTCCGCAACTGTTTTTTCAAGTGATGACTTGCAGGTTTATTTGCAGGCTTATGAAGTTGTAACTGACCATGTTACATGAAGCTGGCTTTACTCACCCCATAGCAAATTCATCCAAGTTGGTCTTGCCAATCATCACTGCTCCTTTGTCTTGAAGTCTCTGTACTACTGTAGCTGTGTAGGGCGGAACATAACCTAAATAAAAAACACAAAAACATGTTCAGTGTTTTTATCATCATCAAAATGATTCCTGTAATAAATAATCTACCAAAAAAACGTTGACAACGTAAAGAAATCAGCAAGTTTAAAAAACCCACCTCGGCTCACTTTTTGAAACTTGGTCCCATTTGTAAAAGGTACTGATTTAAACTTTATCATATTTATATAAATCTAAAACATTTCCAGAAGTGTTATGTATCTTTAATGTGCAGATGCGATATTAATTTGTAAGCTTTCTGGAGCGACCTGAAAGGTTATTATCTTGTTCTTGCATGGTAAGCCAATATCCTATTGTGTTTTGTTTTATAATAATCATGATTAATGATTGAATTAAACGAATAACAAGTAGGCTTGTAATCTTGTTGGAAACGCTGTATTCTGTTGAAATAAAATAAAAACACTGATTTGCTGTTGGTATTCAAAATGGGACCAAGTTTCAAAAAGTGAGCCGAGGTGGGTTTTTTTAAACTTGCTGATTTCTTTACGTTGTCAACGCTTTTTTGGTAGATTTCTTTTCTTTTTATGAATGTAGCCAAGCAGCTCCAAGCTTGGAAAGTCATCAGGTTACGAAGTGCTCCATAACACGAATAAAACGAAAAATAGATGTTTGAAGATCTAGATGAATAGATGTAGATTCTTGATTCATGACAATAAATAATTAAACAAAACTTTATCAGTCGTTTAAAACTTGCTCGTCACGCGCGGACTGTAATGTTAAGAGGCGTACACAATGATCAATATACATTTTAATATACTTTAATTATTCAAGGCAACGTAAATATGTAAAGAAAATGTAAATATGAGCAACACACACCCAATGTTGACAATGCCAGAGAGACACAAAGAGTAAGTCCGATTTAGGCCTACTTCAAGTCGGAACTGGTAAATGCGCATAAGCGTCTAAATGCCCCGACTAGGCGAGATATCGTGTTTTAATGTTTGTGGTTCTTTGTAGCCCTGCGGGCAATATACTTGGCTATCCGAATTTCGCGGTTTTTGGTTCTTTGTAGCCCTTCGGGCAACCTAGTTGGATATTCCTATTAAGCGGCGGTTGTCGGCGATCTTTAAATGGTTTGTGGTTTTCATCAAGCCTTGCCATCTATCGGGAGCTAATTTATAGTTTAAGCTTGTTGGATATCCATATTTCTTGGTTTGTGGTTCTTTGTAGCCCTGTGGGGAAATCTAGTTGCAGATCCAAATTTGCGATTTGTGGTTATTCAAGGCAACGTAAATATGTTGGATATCAATATTGAGCGGCAGTTGTTGGCGATCTTTCGCGGTTTGAAGTCCTAATTTGTTAGATATCCATATTTCGCGGTTTGTGGTTCTTTATAATCGATAGGCCTGCGGGCAATCTGGTTGGATATCCAAATTTCGCGGTTTGTGGTTCTTTGTAGCCCTGCGGGTACAATCTAGTTGGATATCCTATTAAGCGGCGGTTGTTGGTGATCTTCCGCGGTTTGTGATTTTAATTTCCCTTCAAGCCCTGCCCTCTATCGGGAGCTTAATTTATAGTTTAAGCTTGTTGGATATCCATATTCCGTGGTGTGTGATTCTTTGTAGCCTTACGAGGCAATCTAGTTGGATATCCAAATTTCGCGGTTTGTGGTTCTCAATATTAATATTCAGCGGCAGTTGTTTGCGATCTTTCGCGGTTTGTGATTATTAATTTGTGACAATTTATAATATTTATTCCAAATATAATTTCAGTCTGAGCTGTGAACAGAGACACTGATAGGCCTAAATGGGTTTTAAATGACGAAGATGTCATGATAGTCAGGCATGGTGAAAGCATCTGGATGGTGAAAGTGGGCCCTATGTCTAGGCCTAAATGTGAATAAAAAATCAAACATGTTTGTTTGATTTAAAAAAAAATAATATCACAATAGCAATGGATGTTCGAAATGGTGTTATTCTTGATTTATGACAATAAATTGGTTAATAAAACATTTAAAAAAAGTGGTGAGAAGTTTCAACTTGAGCAAAAATTCATAAATGGATTAGAAGTCCATGGCCTTAACCGCTTCGCCACAGGGACGTTCCGATATAACGAGGTGTGTAAGTGGAGTATTTATTAATATGAATGTATGCTGTGGTCCGGAAAGAATAAAAGAATTGTGAAAAACTTGATTTGTTGGCAAATGGGATCCAGAATTTGTATGTAGGGTATCCAGGAAAATGCTAGGGTATATTTGAAAGTGAATCTGAAAAAGTGGTGCAACAGTGACAGCCATGTATGGCTGTAGCAGTGTCGAAAGATTGTGGATATCAGTATGATTAGCTATGATTTGCCACTAATTTTGGCTATGAAATACCGCGTGAAATAAAGCAAGAATGTTTGGTTATTATCAAACAATCGCATTGACTGTAAGATTGGTGTAACTTTTTTTGAAATAATGAGTTATTAAAATATGACACTTTGGACAGTAAATAAGATTTAGCATGGTTTTAGATATATTTTGTACCCAGCTTAAAAATATCATAGAACAATAGCGTTTTGTTCAGTGTAAATATAGTCTTGCGGTGCATCTGTTTATTCTTCTTTAATAGTCGTTTTTTTAAAACTTGCTGGTCATGCTACCGCATGACTCTAATTCGGAATTCAAGCCATATTATAACATTTGTTGAAGATGACTCCCTCAATATTTTTCAAAATTCTGTTTTTTACACGATTGTAATATACTTTTATTAAAGTAACATGCCCTGCAAAAATCAAGACTTTAGGTGCTGTAGTTTTGTCAAAATTTGTGATTATTATTTTTAAGAAATATTAGTCAAACGCATATACAAGATGTTCACATCACAGTACCGTACACGGGTGCAGGATGGTACACACACACATCAAAGGCCCGTGCAGTAGCATAACCGAAGGAGTTACAAACATCAGTTTTCTTTGCTTTACCTCAGTTGTCGGGCACAATATTAAAAGGGGTCATATCTGACAGTAAAAGCTAACATTTTATGGAAAAGAAATGCTGATCTTATTTTTTATGGAACTTATTATAACATGGCTTTAAGGTCTGCTGTACCTGTGACACAGGCCCTATAATACTCATGCAAGGTCTCATCTACAATCTTGGAAAATATTGTTCGAACACTTTATAAAGGCCATATTGGAAATGGTCCCCCTTCTACCCCGTACAATGTTGGCATACCTGATATGCTCATCATCACTATCTTCTCCCAACATTGATTGGTGGGGAAGGGAAAGGAAAGGGGAGGGGATACGCTTACGATGAACACTGAGAGAACTCTATTATAATTCTTAGTTTTCAGTGACTCATATAGCGTGCGCATTACACTAAGATGAACATGGGAATTACAGTGGGTGTTTGAACACAGTTTTTCCAGGATTGTAGATGTACTCCCAAGAGCAGGAGGTGAGGGAAACCAGAACGTAAATTGACATAAACATTATGTAGCCCGGTTTCCAGGTATAAGTAGGGGATGAGGCTGTGGATCATGAAATGCCCTTTTAATTAATGTAATCATGCAATATTCGCTGTCATAGTACATGTTAGTCACCATTGGTTACTGGTTCAAGCCTGGGCTCATACACCTGTTCCGAATTTTGATATGCCATTCGCTTTGTGATCATTTCGATAAGTGGTTCGTAACAAACAAAGCGTAAGCCAGTTGACCTAGCAACGGTCATATTCTAATGTGCACTACGACAGCGAATAAGTCATTTATCGAGCAAAATCAAAGTCACTTTTCATGTACCATTTCAACTAATGGCCATTTCAGTGTTACTCAGAACACTAAAATGCAAAGCAAGCTCTCAAAGTAAATACTAGCGACATCGCACATGCCTTGGAAACTCCACTCAATTTCCCGTCTCATAGAAACCAATGTTTATGAAAAAATGTTGGTGACTTTTCAACATTGGCTCCTGCGACTCCCGATATGTTTCCTGCCCCATAGAAATCAATGGTAAAGAGAAAAATTTATTGACTTTTTGATTATTTGACCCGCGATTTGGGCTGAAATCTTAAGGCAACCCTGCCACTCACCTACTAGCATTCTGGATGCACAGGTAGTCTCTATTCCCTTTGTGCTGAAGTTGTCTTTTACAGCAAATGGCACACCATCCAACATCCCCAGCGATGCACCTGCAAAAATATGCAAGAAAAAAGTTTGCCATGAGTTTTGGGTGAAATGCAAACAAGGGGATTCAAAATTGGAAAGAAAATACAAAAATTTAAAACTTGACTTGATAATTGTTTGCATTACCCAAAACTCGGTTTGCCTTTTTATTATTTCTTTAACGTGTGAAATAATATGATGCAATCAGATTAGATTGGCTTCTTTGGCGAACGGGGCATACATTTGTAAGTGTACAGATTTTACCATTCCTGCTCATGGTGCATAAAAGCATTCTGAATATCTTATGATGCAATCAGATTAGATTGGCTTCTTCAGGCTAACGGGGCATACATTTGTAAGTGTACAGATTTTACCATTCCTGCTCATGGTGCATAAAAGCATTCTGAATATCTTATGATGCAATCAGATTAGATTGGCTTCTTTGGACGAACGGGGCATACATTTGTAAGTGTACAGATTTTATCATTCCTGCTCATGGTGCATAAAAGCATTCTGAATAT
Source organism: Amphiura filiformis (assembly GCF_039555335.1). Classification (NCBI taxonomy): domain Eukaryota; kingdom Metazoa; phylum Echinodermata; class Ophiuroidea; order Amphilepidida; family Amphiuridae; genus Amphiura; species Amphiura filiformis. The sequence goes on along the minus strand of NC_092634.1, from coordinate 4,569,264 downwards.
CTTATGATGCAATCAGATTAGATTGGCTTCTTCGGGCGAACGGAGCATACATTTGTAAGTGTACAGATTTTATCATTCCTGCTCATGGTGCATAAAAGCATTCTGAATATCTTATGATGCAATCAGATTAGATTGGCTTCTTTGGCTTAACAGGGCATACACATTTGTAAGTGTACAGATTTTACCATTCCTGCTCATGGTGCATAAAAGCATTCTGAATATCTTATGATGCAATCAGATTAGATTGGCTTCTTTGGCGAACGGAGCATACATTTGTAAGTGTACAGATTTTACCATTCCTGCTCATGGTGCATAAAAGCATTCTGAATATCTTATGATGCAATCAGATTAGATTGGCTTCTTTGGCGAACGGGGCATACATTTGTAAGTGTACAGATTTTACCATTCCTGCTCATGTTGCATAAAAGCATTCTGAATATCTTATGATGCAATCAGATTAGATTGGCTTCTTTGGCGAACGGAGCATACATTTGTAAGTGTACAGATTTTACCATTCCTGCTCATGGTGCATAAAAGCATTCTGAATATCTTATGAAATCCTTACCAGTTAATCTTAGATGACTTGTATGGCCTGATACCAAAGTATTTTACATGTTGCTTGTTACAAACCCGTTATTTGTTCAACAATTGGTTAGATGAGTAGTAGATGATGGTGCGAGTTTGAATGTGATTATTGCCATAAGTATATCATTTTTATATAGATTAAATTTTTACTTGAAATAGTGAGAATAAAGTATTGCTTGTCAGTTGCAAACTCAAAGTGCTACAGGGTGTCTCAGAAACTATATACCCTAAAATCTGGAGATTTTCTGCAATGGGCTGTAACTTACCAATTTTACGACAGATTTTAAAGCTTTTTTTAAAATGGCAATGTTATATATTGAAGGTATTTAGCGTAGCGCGCCCGTAAGGTAAGCCGCTCATGCGCAGTGCAGACTAAAATGGCAGCCTCCATGAATAAAATATCAACTTGTGTGCTACAAATTAAAACGATTTCTGTATGAGTTTATTTATTGTCTCTACTAAGAGAATAAGATACAAAAGTGGCGACGAAGATAGTGATTTGTCTCAACAGAAGTTTTAGCTGCGAAGTTGAACGTAATATGGTTAAAGTAGACTATTCTGTCGGTCCGTGTCACGTCACTTCCGGTTGATGATGTTCGAGTGAAAACAAGTCCCTGATTAGATTTTTGTTGATGATTTCTGTCATTGGTCAGTGGAATCAAACAACCGTTTCTAAGTCTTCAGAGTGAAAGAAACTTACTTGATTTACCGTTTATATACTGACAAACTTAAAATTAAATTCCATGGTCGAAAGTGTCGTTTTTTCCGAAATTGAATGTCACTCCAGCAACATCGCTATGTAGCCTCCTTCACAGCCGGTTTCTGTTGTTCACAACAAACCGTGAGCCACATGCAGTTTGGGCCCGAGACTAGAGATAGCCCGGATGTCCGACCGACAGAATATCGACAACACATGAACAAGATCGAACTGTAAGCTATTATTCATGTATCGCCCGACTGTCTCATTTTGATCCTCAAAGAACTTGCATATACATAAGATAACGGTTCAATGGCAAACTTTATAGGACACATTGACCCGTTTGATGAAGCAGAAGAGGAGTAGCTCTTGTATGCCAAGAGTCTTAAACAATGGTTGGTAGTTAATGATGTGGCAGATGATAAAAAAGTGGCTGCTCTGATAAGTGTAGTTGGACCAAAGATTTACAAGTTATTAAAAAGTCTGACGGCACCAACTGATCCCTCAACTAAATATGATGCACTTATTAAATTACTGTCTGACCATCTTTCACCGAAACCACTTGTCATCGCTGAACGGTATAAATTTCATAAACGCAATCAAGGACAAAATGAAGCAACCAATGAGTATGTAGAGGAATTGAGGCGACTGGCAAATACATGCGAGTTCGGCAATTTTCTCAATGAGGCTTATAAGGGACAGAGTGGTCTGCAGGATGAAAGCTGCAAATGTACAGAAGAAACTGCTTACGGAAGCAGGCACAGGAAGTGATGATATATGGAGGACAATAGCAGTTCCTTAGCAATACATCATGTCAATGTTCACACAGTCAGAAAATATATATATAAATCAAATTTTTCCACAAATATTGCACAAATTGAGAAAATAAGTACACCAAGATGATCCTGGTACAAATAGCTACAATGTCATATAATATCAAACTGGAAGCAGTCAAATTTTGTATCACTTTGCAGAGGGTGCACCATGGTTTACAAACAGCCTCAAGTAGAAGACTAGGAAGAAAGAGAAGTTGTATGCCCGTGCCAAGTTACATGTATCTGGCAGAGACGACCATTGGACTCAATACAAAGACTACCAAAACATGGTGAACAAGACCATTCGTCATGCTAAAAGAAGGGGAAGGGGAAGAGGTCTAAAGAGAAAAGAATGAGACAAAGACGATCAAGAAGCAAGACGGCCACAAACAGAGGTATTTAAACTGCTCCAAAAAAGAAACTTACCAGGTAAGAAATTTGTCTGTCAAATTCAAACGACAAATTGTGTTACACTAAATGGGATATGAGTGGAAGCAGTGTTAATTGACGCTAATTTTACACCTCATTTGTTGCAAACGGATGAGTATTTTTGAAGTTATGCTTATTTAACCGAACCTATCCACTGGAATGAAAGTTGCACTCATACCACTTGAGATGGTTGGCAGTATACAGGTGTAATCAGTGCTCTCCTCTTCTTCTTTGCATGACTAACTTTCCTATTGCTTCTTGTGAGGATGAAGAATGATCAAAGTTCAATGACAATTGTCCTTATTCAATCATCTGAAGAAATTAAGTCGAATGAAAGAATCAATATGATGACCAGGGATTTAGGGGACCTTGGGTGTGTCCAGAGTATTGCGTTCATGTGGTCGTTGGTTCAAGACCTGACAAGACCAAGCAATATGCCTAAATTAAGTGAAAATCAGAGATGGCTTTTAAATGGAATGTTAGAGGCCGGTCAGAGCGTGTCAGAAACTGCACGAGCGCTGAGCGTGGCTAGGAGTGTTGTTCGAAAGTGGCGGGACAGGCGTCAACAGCCTGGTGGTAGTCTGAAAGATCTTGAAAGAAGTGGCAGACCACGAGTTACGTCAGCCAACCAGGATGCATCAATCCTAAACAAGGTTGAAGCCAAGAGAACCATGACAGGTGAGTGTAGATTTTGTTTGATTATCATCCCGGCTTTTTCTTCACAAACAATGTTTTGCTTGGTTATTTGTTTTATGCTCTTTGCAATGTGTTGCAGTTCATGTTTGATTAATCCCATTTTTTACAGGAAACCTGACAGTTAAGAAAAGTTTTGTGATCATTTTACTTAATGATTTCTTTCTCTTTTAATGTCTTGCAGCTCGAGAGATACGCCGAAGACTACACAGGAGGCGAGGACAGCGACCAGGACAGATCTGTTACCAGACCATCAGGAACAGGATCCGCGCCTATGGTATGCGTTCTCGTAAACTTGGAAGAGGCCAGGATTACTACCGAGACATCGTAGAGACCGGGAAGCTTTTGCAAGGAGACATCGACGGTGGAGTCGTCGCCGCTGGTCCAACGTCCTGTTTACCGATGAATGTCGTGTATGTTTACGCTGGTTAGATGGGAGACGAAGAGTTTGGAGAAGGGTCAATGAGGATATCGGAGAAGAGGGATACAACAAGCGGAGCGATGGGAGGAGGAGCCTGATGATCTGGGCGGTATCGGAAGTCACGGAAGACTGATTTGGTGATCGTTCGTGGTGGACTGAATGCGGATCGGTACATGAATGACATTGTCAGACCACATGTCGTCCCATACCAAGCAGCGGTCGGTGCGAACTTCGTGCTAATGGACGACAATGCAACACCCCATCGAGCGCGGGTAACCAACCAGTTTCTGAACAACCAAGGAATTCAACGTCTTGTGTGGCCTTCAAAGTCCCCAGATCTCAATCCACTGGAACATCTTTGGTCCCATCTGAAGTACCGTGTGAACAAACGCATCAAGCCAACAACAACTTTGGTCGGCCTAGAGCGGATACTGAGGAGAGAGTGGGCGGCAATTGAACAGGTCAGGATCGACAGATTGATCAACAGCATGCGTCGCCGGTGTTTGGCTGTCATTGATGCAGATGGTGGACACACCAGGTATTGAAGACTGTTAAGATGGTTCATGTGAGGAAGGTTTGAGCAGGAAAGTGTGAGTTGACAAAGAATAAAAGTTCTGAACATCCTTTCATGTGTCTGTTTATTGTGTGAATTCATTGGGGCGGACCTGCAACTTTCAAATTGATAGTAGGCTTGTTCAAATGAGCATAACTTCAAAAGTTTTGATCTGTTTGCGACAAATGAGGTGTCAAACTCGGCGTAAATGTACACCGCTTCCACTCATATGCTATTCAGTATAATACGATTTGTCGTTTGAACTTGACAGACGAATTTCTTACCTGGTAAGTTACTTTTTGGGACCAGTTTAGTTACTCAGTTAATAGTCAGTTAGTTAGTTGTGGCGAGAGTCTGTTTTATGCTCTGCGACAGCAGAGTGTCTGCGGCTGGGGGCAGTGGACTTGTGCTGAGGCACAAGATAAACCATCCAAGGCATCATTGTCCAAGTAAGTCATTTACTTTCATTTTCATAATTATTTCCTTCATTTGTTTAAACAACTAATTCATTTTTACTCCTAAAGCACCATTATTGGAACAGGAAGACCGATACGATACTAAGTCACAACACAGGACTTCACCAGGAAAATGGATAAGTTTTTCGATTGTCTGAACGTAAGAACATGTGATCAGTGGACTCAATACAAAGACTACCAAAACATGGTGAACAAGACCATTCGTCATGCTAAAAGAAACCACATAGCTGATATCATCAATACTGACCAACCTAAAAAATTCTGGCACTTTGTTAGATCAAAAAGAAAATACAACACAGGTGTCCCAGTGCTGAAGGTTAACAATGTTACCCTCACAAAGGATAGTGATAAGGCTACTGCCCTTAGTGCACAGTTCCAGAGTGTCTTCACTAGAGAAAATATGTGACCCCTCGGCACAACTGAGCCCGGATGTCGCCAGTGCCACTATTGAGATATGCTCCATCGAACTTAACAATAAACAATAGGAAACAAAGGATTTATTGACTGTTTTATTGATTTTCACTACTTAAATGTCAAGTACTATAGACATGATATACATCATTTTAAAGCTAATTTCAAGCAGAATATTTTGGTTGAATATCTCAAAAATGATGATTGGCGACTTCAGGGCTCAGTTGTGCCGAGGGGTCACATATAGAACCTGTGCAAATGCCGAAATTAGACCAGAGTCCTCATGAAGATATGCCTGAGATCGTGGTTTCCACAGAAGGTGTTGAAAAGCTGCTCCGTAACATCGATCCTTCAAAAGCCTCTGGACCGGACGAAGTCTCAAATCAAGCCTTGAAGATTGCTGCTTGCGAGTTTGCTCCAGTCCTTAGCTTCATCTTTCAGCAGTCAATTAACACAGGAGAGCTACCTGATGACTGGTGTAGAGCTAATATCTCGCCCATCTACAAGAAAGGTGCAACCACTGACCCGGCAAATTATCGCCCTATCTCACTGACCAGTGTGTGCTGTAAGCTTTTAGAACACATCATAGACAGCCAACTAATGAACAGCCAACAACGCTCTACATGCCTTCCGCAAAGCAAGATCAACGGAATCCCAACTCATCCTTACTACACATGATTTAACAAAGAACCTTGACGACCGTGCTACAACAGACCTAGCCATCCTCGACTTCTCAAAAGCCTTCGACGTCGTACCACATGAAAGACTCCTCATCTAACTTTACCATTATGGAATAAGAGGCAGCACAAAATGCTGGATTCGATCTTTCCTCACAACAAGACATCAGAGAGTTACCATAAATGGCACATCATCTGCTTGGGAGAAAGTCCTCAGTGGCGTCCCTCAAGGAACAGTTCTAGGACCACACCTCTTTACTTTTCATAAACGACATCAGTGAAGCTGTATCCAGTACAATTCGACTTTTCGCCGATGATTGCCTCATTTACCGCACAATCAGAGGACCTGAAGATGAAATCCTACTCCAGAAAGTCCTTGACAACCTCATCGCCTGGACAGAGACATGGGGAATGCTCTTCAATGCTAAAAAATGTAACATCATGAGGGTCACAAATCGCCGCAACCAAGATATCCATACATATAATATGCTTGGCACCCCCTTGGAACAGACAAAAAGTTGCCAGTACCTAGGTATCCACATCCAGAACAACCTCAAGTGGGATAAACAAAGCCAGCACGCTAGGATGATTCACAAAAAATGAAATTGGTATTTTTCAACGGGACACCCCCTCATTTTGTTCATTTTGGTAATAAAATTATACCTGCAAAATATGAAAAAAATTCAAAGATATCGTCATTCGGCATATTACATGATGATGATATGGATGATGATGATAAGGACGAGTAGGGAATTTGTATGGGTTTCAACACCATTAAGTTAAGCTTAATGCTTTGTTGGCTATTCCATGCATTTGAAATACACAACCCTTATCAAGATTGAAAAGAAATTATAGCCAAATCACTCGCATCTGCAATATATGCTGCGACAGTAACCGCTTCACTTGCTCTTTGAGCACAGTACCGGATGCATCGTTCACACAATATGTGTAACCGACAAACACCAGCACCATTCAAGAAGTACTAGCAACTGGAGAAGAGAGATGGCAGTAAAGAGTTTCTCTTTTAATTACTCATTACAATAACTTGGGTTTTTGTTTTTTATGTATATGTACAACTTATTTTACCAGTTTAATAATTTTCTCAAACACTTATGGTTTTAATGCTATATTACTTATGTAATGTATTTTAATGCTGTATAATATTTATGTAAGCTCAATTTTTATATGGTTTATAATGTATGATCTACGTGTATTTTAATGCTTTTATATGTTTTTCTCAGGGCCCTGCTGTAAATCAAAATTGTAATAATTGTTGAGTAGGTTACCCTGTTTAAAAATGGTAAATAAATAAATAAATAAATAAGAACCGGTATTGGCTCCATAGTTATCCAAGATCAACATCACCTCAAACCAGCACTGCTGATATCCCTTCTGTCTCAAGTATCAGAAAACGAACCAGTAAACCAAAAGAGATGGTCGCTGTGAATCCATCATCAAGAATCACGAGTCAATTGTATCAGCAATTAATAGTGGTGGGTCACCCAGTGTAACACATATTCCTCAACCCAGACCATCGCATGGTTTTGACTTTTCCTTGGAATTTACATCCAAATTCAAATTGAAATCACAAATATATAGTGTCCAACTTGGAGCTCTCGTTATTACCCGAATACAAGAACTGTAACCAAGCTGACTTTGGACATTGACTTCGAAGTTCACGAAGGTGTAGACTATACTGGTCATCGAAAACGAAGTTGAAACATCAAGCTGTACGGTATCAAACATACGAAACTAGTGGAGGAAATGTTCTCAAAAAATTCATGCCACTCTACAAAAAGAAAGTTTGACCAGTGCTAAACTAAAACCAAATGGCTCTTTTCAAAAGTAAGATACCACTATTCAAATTTTACAAGCTTTTAATCACACCCCTGAGATCAATGAGATTACAGAATTCATGTTAAATAAAGGAAATTGTATATCTTCAATATCTTCAGGATAAACGGCCTCGTATGGATACGACGTCTCTGCCTCAATCTGATAGCATACATGAATGGGAAATGAACCAGTCATAAATGTAATTTTCCTTTCATGTCTATTGCCAGATCACAGGAATAGAAAAGAGATTGCCATTAGATACATGGTGCCAATTGCATTTATGTATCGTACTGATTATCTTCTATTTGGGTGAAATTAAATCATTTCAAATGCCTACAAATAGTAGATCAAATGTTTTAAATGTATGACTGGCAGAATGATAATATTCAATGAATTACACAAAGTTCCCTGTGAATTGATCACCCAACCTTCTGATAATCCTGAAACTCCTTGATTTAGACGAATATATATCACTAATTTATAATTGCAATGGTCCTATTAATTATTTTGCTTACATTTTTACAATCTTTTCCATTTCAAGCTACCAGCCGTGTAACAAATGCAAAGCCAGCAGTTCTTAAATATTTCAAAACTTTTTCCGTTGAAGCGCATGGCTAGCACGCAGAGCATTAAGAGCAGTAGAGGAGCATCGCTCTTGCTCCTCTCAAGACACTATCTGTATATAATAATTGTACTTTTTGTGATTACAGCTTCCAGTGCACACCCACCATGGGATCTGATAGGAAGGGTGGAAGAGAGCCAAAACAGCACAGTGGCTAAGGAGGAGCTGGCATCCGAGGCATCATCACAATATTTAAGATTATTTCTTATGTCAAAATTTCAGCCTGAGACAACCCTAATTGAGACATTTTCATTATTTTTGTCTTGCAAATTTTCATGGAGATTTTGGTATGAACATGTTCAGTGAAATTTGTCGGTTAGTGGATTTTCATTGTGGACTCCATAAAAGTAGTCTTATGCTTAAGTCCACAGTATGTACTTGGTCTGGCAAGAATTTAGTGGATTTTGGTCCGATGTTGCACTTCGTTTTATTCAATGTTCCAATTTGTTTTTATATATTGCTAATTTTTCTGCTTCGGAGTTGGACCACAGATTTGTTACGCAAAACAGGGCCGTAGTAAGGTTGAAAAATGTGGGGCGGCCATCACAAATGTGGGGCGGCCAAATTACAAATAAATGCCCAAATTGAAATAAAAGATTTATAGAAAAACATAACAAATTTCTAAAAAAGTGGGGCGGCCATGGCATCCCCGGCCGCCCCGCTTGCTACGGCCCTGACGCAAAATATGGGCAGTAGCAGCGCTCCCACCGGTATTTAGTTGAGGCTTTGATGTTTATGATTTCCTTGGGCTGTACGTTTAGTGAATTACGCTTTTGGGGGGGAAGCATTATAAGCCCCAGTCTTTATTGGTTTCCAATTCTCTTGAGGCATGTAGCGGCAGTGATGCTACGCTGTGTTTATTTTATTATTTGATGTTAGGAAAAGATGCCAATTTATGCAGGAGATTTCAACTAAATTTCTTGGATCTAAAAAGATATAGTGCAATTCATTTAAAAATTATATTTCACTGCATTTAAGATATCTCCAGTGAAATATAGACACTCAAAATTTTGATATTCATTTGCTGTTGGTAAAGGTGATTATATCATCCTCAGACCAAAATGTCCTACATTCTTCCATTTTGAGGATTTGTTCATTTTATTTCTTCTGTTCTGTTCTTTTTTTTTTTTTTTGTCAGCCACGCTACCCACACAAACATCCACGCTCACATGCAGTAACAGGGTATGTTTACAATTGGACATACATAAAGCCATGATTTCTCGTGATGCAAAAAATGCAATGCAATACAATGCAGACCAGTTGTGATATCAGCGATCAGCTAGCAGCTCAAATTGAAATTACAGTATGTACAGGGGACACAATAAAGAGTTCAAGGTAAAATGCCATACATGCCATTAATTGCTGCCTTGTGTTTTTTATATATCAATATTGTTAAATAAACATTATTTTTCATCAGGTTCGCCGTCGCAAATAATAAAGGAGACAAGTAGAAAAAGTGACCCCACCTGGGAATCGAACCCAGGACCTCAGGTTTACGAGACCTACGCCTTAACCACTTGGCTACGGGAGCTTCATGATTAGGCTGGTTGAAATTCGAACCCATAAGCGGTCACTTGAACTTATCTCCTCCCCGCAAATAGCCCATGGTAGCTAGGGCCGTAAATGCGAGAAGGACTCGAGGCATAGAGACATAGGTCTTAAGGCGTAGGTCTCGTAAACCTGAGGTCCTGGGTTCAATTCCCAGGCGGGATCACTTTTTCTACTTGTCTCCTTTATTATTTGCGACGGCGAACCTGATGAAAAATAATCTTTATTTATATAATTCCCGTCAATCATGCCACTGTTTTTCCGTATCAATATTGTTATTAAAGGAGTATTTCATGATCCTAGCATCCTCTTTTTATGACATTTTCAGTAGATATCTCTCCAAAATGATTATTCCCAAAATTTCAGTTGATTCCAATTTTGTGTTTGCAAGTTAAGCATGATTATGTGTATTATACACTAGCTGCTCCATCGACAATGTGCAAAAATTAAGTTCTGGGGTACTAAAATGTAATTCAAATTCTACAAATATTTACTAAACAAATTAATCTGCAAGAAAATTTCTGTACATATAAACATTATGTAGCCAGAGGTTTCCAGTGGTATAAACATCTCAATTTTTGAGAAAAGTGGGGGCATGATGCTGTGGATCACGAAATGCCTTTTAATTGCGTTATTTTAAAGCAGACAGCAATATTAGCTGCTTCTAGGGAATTTTGTCATTTGGAGGGCAATTCCACTTCTCAGAAAAAAAATTAAATATATGACATTGTGGGATCTATTGCTACACTTGTTGGGCAATGGGCTATTCCAGTTGAAATTCATACACCCTATGGAAGACATGACTTTAATCTTTCACACAGGGAGTGTGAATTTTAAATGGTGTTACCTGAATGGGTGACTCTATTTGAAATCTACATCCTTGTGTGGGAGATTAAGGTCATGTCTTTCGTAGTGGGTGTATGTATTTCAACTTGAATAGCACAGTTGACTTACATTCCTTGGAAATATTTGACTAAGAATGAGAATAAACGATAGGAAATTTTGTTTTTACTATCCTCTACTGTGTGATACGACAGGCAGATCCAATATTTTTATTGTAAAATATTGGACCTGCCTGTGTCTATCGCACGGTAGAGGATAGTAAAAACAAAATTTCCTATCATTTATTTTTTAATTACCTACACCGCCATGAGCAGAATATGACCGATAGATACCTCTTATCTTTATAACAGAGAATTAAAAGACTGGCTGGCAATTTTACCACAACTACATAAAAAACTCGAAGATTTAAAGCACAGTTCAGGGTAAAATGCCATATATGCCATTAATTTTATCATTTGATGTTAGGAAAAGATGCCAATTTATGCAGGAGATTTCAACTAAATTTCTTGGATCTAAAAAGATATAGTGCAATTCATTTAAAAATTATATTTGACTGCATTTAAGATATCTCCAGTGAAATACAGACACTCAAAATTTTGATATTCATTTGCTGTTGGTAAAGGTGATTATATCATCCTCAGACCAAAATGTCCTACATTCTTCCATTTTGAGGGATTTGTTCATTTTATTTCTTCTGTTCTTTTTTTTTTTTGTCAGCCACGCTACCCACGGCCTGGGAATTTGTCTGACTTCGTCACAAGTCTGACTTATCAATTTTCCACAAAACCCCTGGTTTGTGACACCATTATGCCATATCTTCTTTATTTCAGACTAATTCGTTTTGCTACTAAATGGACTGTAAAGAAGGTGAAATGCAAAGAGATGCTAGATAGGGAGTTCTGGGTTAAATACAATATAGCAGTCATGAAATACACCTGCAAGTTCAGATTTTTTGTACTATTTCTTTCTAAAGGTGAAACAGCTAGAAGCAGAGGTAAAGATAAGGAAATCTAAACTTCAAGATTTTCCACGACCTGCTACAAAAACAGAAGACACCAGCAGCCCCAGAGAAAGAAAAGATAAAGGCACCTGCAAACACGCCAGCAGCCCCAGAGAAGGAACAGGCACTGGCCTATAAGTACGAATAAGTAGAGGCATACAAATGAATACATGAATACAAAACCCACCCAAGTCCATGGGAAGTGATTTTGAAAGAAAAACTTGTGTATCATTTTAATTCCTTCAGTTATATTTACCTGGTCAATATGGTAAGTTTTACTTGCAAATGAGTGGGTTAAACTGTAATAAGTATGACGATTAGCATTTCAGGGACTTCGTGGAGTTCCTTCTAAATTCTGGACTTGGGTGGTTTTTTGAATCATATACAAAGACAACAATGTTGGAATGAGATTACCACTGGTAAGATAATACAAAATAAAGCACACAGGTATGTATAACGTTGATAAGCATTCTGCCATGTAATATAAACCACACACTTTCCTTTATTAAACCCATTTTTTTCTTCAAAAGTCACTCTCCAGCAATGAATGTGTTAGAAGCGGACTTTTATACATACTGGATTTCAATCAATGTGTTACAAGACTCAAATCATGGACTTGAGTGGTTCTTTCATACATGCTATTTTTCACATGCTCAATAGACACAGAGGATGAATTTGAGTTGTTTTTTCATACATATGACAGGCCTATGTATAGCAACAATTTCCCATGCTTAACTCAATTTTGCCACAGTATGGACTTGGGTGGGTTTTGTATTCATATATTCAAATGCCAAAATGCAAAGTTATGTTTGAATCCAGAACACACCACAGCCAATCGTGGATTCATCAGGAAAAAGCTTGAAGAACTAAAAGAATCCAAGGAGAAGATTGAGACTTCATCCGGTTACGACCTTTATGACTCATAACGGTTGGAGGACAGCTTGCTTGCTGACGTTTTTAGGAGTGGAGTGTTGAGGCAGCCCTGTGTGTAATTTGGTTCATTTTGACGGACAGGATGTTGAGATATGATGGGGTTCCTTTTTTGGCTTTATACAATTATAATCTGGCCACTTACTCAAGTGTTTGTCCATCATTGTAGTCACTTTATCCCCCTTCTTAATTGTTTAAGTATCATTTTGATAAATCATGAAATGGAAATAATCCATTAATATCATCAATTTTGCCTATTCTCTCTCCCTTCCTTCTATTATCTGATTTAGGATAATGGGAGTTCATGTTGGTGGACACAAATAGGCTTTGCCCCATTAGATGACTCAACTTATTGCAACATAATTTGTTCAGCATAATTAGCATTTCACTGAGGTCCCTAGCACATCATACCAAAATTCCTAAAATCGGAAAAGCTGACTTAATTTGCATAAAACGGAAATGGCCAATTACAAATTTCAAAGTTGGTCAAATCTGTTTTAAAAACCATACAATTTTACGCTGGGTTGTTTATTTGTGTGATATCCTCCAAATGGAAGATGTTAGTTAAAGCCTGTAGGTCTTGAATAAAAGCTAAGAGCAGACCAGAAACAGGGTCTTTATAAACAAAAAAAGGAGAATGGCTGAAAATGCTCAAAAAAGCTGAAAAACAGCGTCAAATTGGGGTAAAATGGCCTATTGGGCTACAAATTAAAAAAAACACATAAATTTCAGGAATAAAAAAAGAGGAAAAAAAGAGGAAAAGTTTCGGGTCTGCAAGAGGGTTAAGGCTGAAAGGTTTATCACACAAATAAACTAATAAACTACTTGGAGTATCAACGTTTTTTTACAGGCTCTTTTCAAACGCACCCTATCTTCCAAAAAGACTGTACTGGTACAGTGACATATCAGGTATATATCAGTGGCCTCATCCGAATGGCAAAGTTCAATAACCTCAAACAGCCATAGTGCAGAATGTGACCTCAAGTTGAGTATGAGTTTTTGTACCCAAATTTTCAGGTCATTCAATGAATGTACAGATGTATTGGGGTTAAAGAAATGAGCCCTGACATGTTGTGGATCCCCCAGTTTTTAGAGATATTTTTCAATCATGAAGACAATGAGGTATTTAATTGTTAAAAATTTAATGTTATGTCCCTTGCCTCTGATCAGCATTATGTTTTAACTTGAATTATTCGGTTCGTAATTAAGGTGGCCCCCACACAAAGATGTGTAAATAACAAAGGCCATTCATAAACATAATAACCATATTAAAAATTTTAAACAAAACCATTTGACTAAAACGTATTAACTACAACGATGGCAAACGATTGAATGCTCTCCATTCACATTGCAGGTATACAATGTAGAAGGCAAGAATTGGAAGAGGATCGGATGTAATGTTATCCAATGCAGGTAAGAGTGACCACAACAGAATGAAACTAAAGCTCTGGGGAGATCACGCAGAAGCGGTTCAAAAAAGTGATGAAGGCTCCTGCGTAACCCTTACCCATGTTCTGGTGGATAAGTATTAAGGAAAAACCCAGATTAACTCCCACGATTTAACTAAGATTGAGGTAAGTTACAAATACCGTATCATAGATTGATTACATAACATAATACTTGTTCCCCAGCATAAAATTATATACCGTATTACCATTACCATTATTACCATTTATCAATCTGCTAGACCAGGTCTACGCTCTGCTACAGACACTACTTGTCTCGTTATCCCTTGGAATCACCGCTTGTCCTCAAGCTTGGGTGCTTCTAAAAGCCGTATCAGTTATTTGAGGCATGCAGGCTTGAGCAGAAAGGAGGCTGGTTCTAGAAGCATAAGAAGATCAGTTGCCATTGAGGCCCATGAAGAGAATGTGGAAGAGGGAGATATGGCCATATAGCCTGGACATACACAAGAAAGTCCTGTAACTACTCCAACAGCTTAAGTGGTAGTCTTAGCAGAAAGACGAGCGGTTAATTACCAATCTCACATTTACAATGCATGTGGTCTTGCGCCATGAGTTGGGACCCCTTTCGATAACACATGGACATTTTGAAAATTACAATGGTTTTCATCTTGCAGCTAAGTAACATCTTACTTGATGAGGCTTGTTTTCCTGAGCATTTTGACACCTTTTTAATGAAAATCGGCCAAGAAATGAGCTGGCGCTGGCCAAAATACCATTTTCAGAAGGGGGGGGGGTCTGAAAAAATATACATTTGTAATAAAATGATGTTAATTTTTTATTTTAAAGCTTTTTATTTAATTTTGGTGTCTAATTATATGTATTTGGGGTCTGTTAATCCAGAAATTGTGTTTTCATGACACACAGACCTTCCTGTTTCTTTAAAATTAACATTTAAAAGTGGGAAATGGCTCCCTAGCCACCACCGCAATCACCAATTCATTAATTAATTAACCCTAATTAAAACTGAAACAATATGAACCAATTTTATTTATTGCTATGGAAAGAGTATTGATTACTCTTTAAAATGACACTAAATTTATTATTGTATGACAAGTATTATGGAAAATATGACATCATAAACATGGAAAAAGTTGAAAAGTGTTACTCCACCGCCAAATTAGGTATCCCAACTCATGGCGCAAGACCATGTACAAATCACTCCAGTTGACAGCTGTAAACTTGGACCAGTATGGTTTTGGTTTATCATCATGACAGTTATCTTATTAGGATGAGAAAGATAAGGGAGAATGAGCATTTTAAAAAGCCTTGTATCAGTCAGAATTAATAGGTAAATTTTCACGGGAAAATTTTCTGGACACGTGACACCCATGGGCGCAGACATATTATCATTATGGAATGTGACCCCGAGCACAGCGGGTGTTCTTCCAATGTATTTGAATAGGAAGAATTCCTCCTTTGATGCAAAATACGTTACTTGTCGCAAGTTAATAATGTTATGGTAAGAGTTTCCGTAGATAAATATTTTTTTCCGTAGATAGATATTTTTGAAATTACGTTCTGATGATATTGTGAAAAAATTAAGATAACATAACATTCAATAAATTTGCAATGCACAAATTTTCTATCAAAATTGCGGTCAAAAATACAAATCCAATTCAAAATTACTAAGACTTGAATAGCGAGGTCACCGCCGGGGGTCAGAGATCAGGCTCGAGGTTACACTCACATTGATACGCATTGGTCACGTGTCCAGAAAATTTTCCCGTGAAAATTTACCTATTAATGTTGACTGTGTATGGATGACCCACTCAATTTTTTACAGTACATAATGATGTTATGGTTCTATTTTCTTCATTTAAATATATCATTCCGCGGTCTTTCTCTCATCAATCACCAATGCCTATTATCCTATGTAGTCAATGGCCAGTCACTGAAAGAGAAGGACCGCATGCATATTCAATCCGTAATCTATATTATGTTGTGATCCTTCGTTGATTTAATGATGCGGAATTAAAGATTATTGTGAAGTTATATTTTGTTATCCGTATATTTCTGTTCGAGTATTCAGCGAGTCTTTCCCCGTCTAACTGCGAGATCCATTGGCCATGTATCTGGTATCTGGTATGAGTTCTAAAACCAAATAACAGGCTAGTGGATTTCATATCAGAATACCATCTAAATTACAGAAGCAAAAAGAAGCGAGAAAGAGAAGATATGAGAAGGAGAAGGCAACGAAGCAGCAGGTAAGTCATCGTTCAGTTTTGTGGTCATTTGCACAATATGAAAACTTGATTAATATTATAAGAGAATAAGTATGTAAATGGCCTTCCTAGACCTAAAACTATGTAAGTAGATACCAAAAGCCATTTGGGCAATTCCATGAGATTGTTTGTACATACATTTTTTTTCCCGAATTTGTTCAAAATGTAGGTTGGTCGGGCCTTTTGAGGTTGGAAATACCCGGAACATGTGCACATCTACAGTACACTAGCTATTCCTATTGTGGAAACACAGTAAAGCACTTTGACCGAAAACAAAAGAAATATCAAAATACCAAGCACTAGTTTATTGAAAAGCAACTTTTATCTGTCCTAATTTGCTCTGAATAATTTACTTTCGGGTACAGATTGTTTTCCCACAAACTTCACGATATAAAATTGGGCTATTCCAGTTGATACCCATAATTATATCCCTTATGGAAGCTACGACCTTAATCTCTCACACCGTGAGTATTAATGTCAAATGAGGATTTCTGAATGGGCGATTCCATTTGAAATTTATTCACTGTGTGTGGAATATTTAGGTCATTGCGATTTCACCATCCACAACATCATCCATAACAGAAAGGAACTTCATGCTTACTTTCTCCATTAATAACCAACTACGCTTATGTATGGCACTTTGTTTGTTTTAACCCGGGGGTACTGGTACAAATGACCATACAGGGACGTGCCGCAAACATGGGTAGCATTTTCAGCCTTCTGGTATATCAATGACCCCTTTTTCAAAGCCTATTTTGGTATATGAATGGGTCCTTTTTTCAAACTTTTCTCAATTTTTTCGGAAAACAGCCCAATTTTTCCGTAATCTAGCCAAAATTTTCAAAATTTTGGGAAAATTTGTAAAAACTAAGACAATTTTGGTTAAATTCTGCCAAAAATTTTGACTTTTGGTATATAAATGGGTCCAAATTTTTTGAAAAATTGGTATATTTATGGGTCCACTTCCAAAATCTCAGCGGCACGTCCCTACCCAAACCAAACTTGAGTACCCCCGGTTTTAACTCCCCCGGTTTTAACTCCCCGGTTTTAACTCTCTCCTCTCTCCACAAGACTGCAGATGACAAGTTCCAAGTTTTCTTTCATTCAACAATTTCAGAGTCGCACATTTTTATGAAAAATGCATTAAATTGAGTACAAACAAGCCAAGTATTGGTTGCGGTTCTTGAGGTTACGTTGGCTATTTTGAGACCCCTGGTCTGGAAAAGGATCTTCTTCAACTAATTTGAGAATTAAAAAACTGGTCAAAGAAAACTAAAATCTATCAATAAACTGAATACATATTGTATCAATGCATTATTATTGTTACCAATAATAATCAAATTTAGTAAATTAGCAGATTTGCGGTGTGTGTGCAGGATGGGGTGTGCTTAGAGATCAATGCTATACATATACAAGTCATGCCATGATTACACTAAATTGTTCTGGGCAGGAGCATAACTATAGTTGTAGGGGCAGACTCTGCAGAGTGCCCCTGCAGACAAATATTTTGGGTGAAATCAGGATGAAAATTCAATCCTGTATGGAATAAGGGAGTGTATGGACAAATAAGATTAAGGTGAAAACCATTTTTTCAAGGATATGACATTAATTTTTGCACATTGAAAGCAATATTCATTTCATCTGTCATCTGCTTCACACTGTTGTATCACAAAAGGCTGCCTTTTATGATTTTTTTTATTATTGTCATCTAATTGTGATGAGATACCCTGTAAAATAAATTTGAGGTATCACAATATAATTATGTCCATTCATGTTAATAAGAAGAATGCTGGAATTTTTTGAAATACAAAAATGATAATTACATAAGGCAGCCTTTTGAGATTCCAGAGTATGCGATGCAGACGACATATTGAAATTGTAAAACAGCAGTTTCAAGAAAGAGTAAGGTGAAAACCACTTGACCATGTATACTGTTGACTACTACCTTTCTAACAGACTCCCTGGTTGGTTAATTACATCATAATAATCAATCAAGTAACCAATCAAGATAGAGCTTTTAAATCTATTATAGCAATTTAAAGCTTATTCCCTTCAGCCATATGGACTGTTCTTACCACATCTCTGATTGGCTCAATACATGACATAAATCCTCTTTGTAACCAATCAAAGTAGTTCTTAGATTAAAGGCTGATCATTCAGCCAGTAGGACCCATGGCTTCGAGATTCATAATCCTTTTGGTGCCATAAATTGTTATTTTCAAACCCACAGGAAAGTTGTAGCACATGTAGTAAGAATATGATGATTTTAAGGTCAGGTCATTGAAATACAATGTAATTGAGAGATATTAACATACTTTATTTCTAGATCTTAGGCTGCTCAGTTATAGGCTGCACAGTGCTAAAGCCATAAGATAAAATGACATGTCACTACCCTCCGATTAATATAACATAAAATTCAATGAAATTCAGTCATGGCTTATTTTCTAAAAAGTGGGGTACTATAAATTGATTCAAATTCAATGAGCGTTTAAAATGATACCTGTTGCTATAGCCGTACATGTCATGCTGGAAAGTATGTAGGAAAATTGTTTTTTTTTAATTTTTTTTTATGCCTAATGCTTCATCGAAGGCTATAGTTCCAGTCATTGCAAAAAAGGAACACTTATATTCGATGCTGATCTCAATTTGGACAAAGTTGGCATTTCTCTTCACTTAGTGAATTATAAATGTATGCAAGTTCATAGCTTACATGTAATTCTTTGCTGGTTGCAGCAAAATAAAGTAATTTTGGAGGTGGCATTCACACTATTCTTAGTTCAGGTGAATTGGTTTGCATAATTTCTGTTAATTGTTTTCACTGCAGGGTTTTGTAAATCTGTTCTGGAGGAAGGTGTTATTTCACTTAGTGAGTTATAAATGTATGCAAGTTCATAGTGTTCTTCGATACAGCAAGTCATTTTGGAGGTGGCATTTACATTATTTTCAGTTCAAGTGTATTGGTTTTGCATAATTTCTGGTAATTGCTTTCACTGCAGGGTTTTGTAAATCTGTTCTGAAGGAAGATGTTATTTCACTTAGTGAGTTAAATGTATGCGAGTTCATAGTGTTCTTCGATACAGCAAGTCATTTTGGAGGTGGCATTCGCACTATTCTCAGTTCAAGTGGAAATCTGTATGGGAGTTCATAGCGTACTTCTTTGCTGGTTAGCAATAAAGTCATTTGGAGCTGGCATTCACAGTATCCTCAGTTCAGCTGTATTGGATTGCACATTTACTGTTGCTTTCACTGCATGGTTTCATAAATCTGTTCTGAAGTATGATGCAAATGGATATCACTCCCATCTGTAAAAGTTCAATTTTGAGGCAGTCTGCATTATTACTTGTCCGTAACGTGTAATGTTAATATCCAATGCAATATGATACATTAACTTGATGTGGTTTGCAAAGTTCATAGTTCAACACAATATCTGCATGTATTATCAAGAATCTTGCTGTGGACTTCAAAGTAAGGTGTTTTGCAAAGTTCTATTGTGCCGAGATGGAAAACTGTCGCCATCTCCTTTCCTGGAAAAGTTCAGTTCATAGTTCATAGTTTAACACAATGTCTGCATCAAGAATCTTGCTATTGACTTCAAAGTAAAGTGTTTTGCAAAGTTCTATTGTGCCGAGATGGAAAACTGTCGTCATCTCCTTTCCTGGAAAAGTTCAGTTCATAGTTCATAGTTCAACACAATGTCTGCATCAAGAATCTTGCTGTGGACTTCAAAGTAAAGTGTTTTGCAAAGTTCCGAGATGGAAAACTGTCGCCATCTCATTTCCTAGAAAAGTTCACATGTTTGCATGCATTATCAAGGATCTTGTGCAATGCGGATAACAAAATCTTGATTAATATGATCCTCCGACATACATGTACTAGTTCTTTGGACACAAAATGTCTGTTACATTGATGAGTTTCTGCGACAAACAGGAGATTCTCCTCTGTATAGTCCTTTATCCAGAAGTATCAAATGATATCACATACATCTCCATCAGCGTCAGCCCACTACAGTATTGTCAATGCATTTTGCATTGTATTGTTAACTTCCATCAGCTGCTGATATCATTTTATGTCAACCTTCATTTCTCAAATGTCTGTAATCAGTATGTTCTTGAAAACTTCTTTCCTTAGTGCATGCTCACTTCCACTGCTATTGTAATAACTTTCCATTCATATTGTCAGTGGCGGCACCAGGAATATTTTTTTTTGGGGGGGGAAGTTAAAATCTATGAATTTGTTGCAAAATTGCAGCAAAAAGTGGACATTTACGTAATTTGGGGGTTGCCTCAAAAGTGGGGGAAAACAAAAATATTTGGGGGCATTTGCCCCCCTTTCCCCCGTAGCACCGCCACTGCATATAGTGAAAGTGTCATGGTAAAAACTAACTTTGGGATCCACCTCTTGTGTGTTCCAGGGTTTAATCCCCTGAGCACTACCTGCCGATCTACCATTGCCTCTGATTGGTCAATTACATGATATATTCATTTTAATCACCAATCAGGTTTGAGCTTTGCAAATAATTCAGCCTATTTTTTTGCGTGGTTAAATTATTCTAACAATGTTGCCGATTGGTCCAATTGATCATGAAAACTTTGTGGCCAATCGGCAGGTAGTTCTCATGGAGTTTTCTGGTGTGCAATCACTTTATATTTATCTAGCCAGCCATTTACACGATGAAGCATTAATTACTGTAGTCTGTATACCTTTCTTCAGTCAGTAAGATAGACCCTGTTTACACAAAGAGAAGTCGACTTCAATTGCGACATTGAATTCAGATTGCGACTAAGGATTAGCATAAATTATTTCTTAACGAGGTGTTAACACGATAGTCAATTTCAAAACAAATTGTGAATTCGACTTTTATGTCATCACTTGTTCGTGCTTCAAGTAAAAACAAAATAACCATTATGAAGTAGACTTCCAATTACGTGTTCGTTTACACTGCAAAAGTTGAAATCGACTTTGAATTCGACAAATGTTGCTCCGGGTCGTCATTTGAAGTCGACTCCTGCAGTCGAGTTCAAATTACGACACCTGTTTACACATAAATGAAGTCGAGTTCAAAGTTGACTTCAGGCTCTGCGTAAACGGGGTCTTAAATATTGAAGGTCAGTAATTTAGATAATTGTTTTTTATTGTATCTCTAAATGTAATGATGAATAGTTGGTAAAAGTATACATTTTCAAAAAGGAAATGATGTAAGAAATCCAACTAGCATAACAGGTTCCTGTTGTTGAGACAATCTCAAAATTTTACTTTACTGACTTGAGGAAGGTATATGGACTATAATTACGTTTTCTCAAAATACAATTTCCAGTAGAGCACAGGGCCATAACGCAGGATTTCATTGGGGGTGCTGATTTTGAAAAAGTAGCCTTTTTCCCAAAGGGGGGGGGGGGGGATTTTGTGAAAAGTTGACAAAATTTGTACCTTTTTTGTCCAAAAAAGCAGCGGAAAAAACTGATATTTTTGCTCACTACGCACACAAATTATGAAATTTTGGGACTTTTTGTATACTTTTCCAAATTTAAGGGGGGGAATTGCGTCGCACCCCCCTGTGTACGGGCCTGAATAAGCATATTCTAATAACTGTGGATGTGTACATTCATAACAGCAGACATGTGTGCACGTATGTTATTTTCAAATGCAAAATTATATTGGCTTTCAATACAATCAACATAATATCACCAAGGTGCTCTATGTGTTTACAACTTTGAACCCCGCCCCCCTCACCAAAAAAAAAGCAATAAGTTTATGAGATCACTAGCTTAGGGCACAGGGTAATGGTACAGAGCTTGGTCAAGTTGAAACTTGGAATGAATGCATGAATGTCTTGAATAGCATTGAGGTCAAGCAAACACATCCTTGTCACAACAAACCTGGCATAAGATGACTTAAGGGTAGACGAGGTATTGTTGGTCGAAAGCAACCTAAAATCGATTTTCATTATCTAGATCAATATATTATTGAAAATTAACACCTTGATGTTTTGCAAAAGTGCATTCTACAAATCGTATACTTTGCACACTTGCTTAATTTATTGTTGTTAATGAGTTATGTACGTTTTACAAAAGTGTTGTTGTTTCAGCCCTCTTTACAACGTAACTCAAGAACCGCAGCACCTATAAAAGTATATCTGTGATATTTCAATTCTTCTACACGCTCGCTATGAATTGAGCAATGCAGTTTTTGCCAAAGCTCACTACCATTCGTAAGATGCTGTGAACTACCAAATCACAACAGTTTAGAATAATTAATAATGGTTACATGTATAAGCTACCATAAAACATTACTAGAATTTTGTAAGAAATGATTAAATAGTTTATTCAGAATTTCACAAATCTATTCCTTAATTGATGTTAATTCAATTTGGTAACATTTGTATTGTGCAAAAATTAACAAAGATTTTTACATGTTCTTTCCTTGATCTTTTAATCTGTATATAACCAATCAAAATATGGGCTGGAAAAATGAAAAATGAAAATTTCACGGGAATACAATGGAAATTTCTTTCCAAGACTGCAAAATTTCCCACTATTCACAGGGGGTGTAGATTTCAAATGGAGTTGCCCATTTAGATACCTCATTTTACATTCACACTCACTGTGTGGGAGATAAGGTCATAGCTTACATAGGGGTTGTATGGGTTAACTAGAAAAGCCCAATTTCATATTGTGCATTTTTCGTTTAAAAAAACCTGTACCTGAAATGAATTCTGAGCACATTTATTAGGAGGCTGTCAAAGAAAAATATGTTCACCAAATCAAAGAACTAAGAAAAGAACTCAAAGATAAAGATACAGTGATAAGGTCATTGGAATCAGAAAAGTTGGAACTAGAAGAATAGAGAGAATCATTGGAGGATATCATCAAGAATAAAAATGACAGAATTAAGACTGACTCAAAAAAGGACAAGAAAACCTATAGCTCCAACATTCGTCTGATGGTATATGATTCCATCATATACCAAGTACCAACAGCCCACATTCCTGACATGATCCAAAGCTATGCAATAAGGCATGGGGAAAGTCTGACAACTGTTCCACACAGGACAACTGTGGATCAGATGGCCAGGGAACTTTCCAGTCTATCAGCTAAGCCAGACATGAAGCCAAGATAAGGGATGATAAAGCTGCCGCTAAGGTCCACTCTGTCCACCTGCTAGCTAAGCCAGACATGAAGCCAAGATAAGGGATGATAAAGCTGCCGCAAAGGTCCACTGTCCACCTGCTAGCTAAGCCAGACATGAAGCCAAGATAAGGGATGAGAAAAAGGAGCCTTCAACACTTGAACACATGACCAGTGCTACTCAGCACCCTGAAGCCTCAGGGCCCATAGACATCATCCACTCTGTCCACCTGCTAGCTACGCCCCTGCATACACAGTGCGGAATTATGTCAAGAACTGTTAGCTCTATGCAATTCACAAGTGCTAGCAGGGTAGGGACACTATAGGTTAAGAACTTTAAAGGAAGTGTCCGGCAATCACAACATTATGTCTTATATGTTAGAAAAATAATTATCAAGCACGAATCACATGGTTTTATTTAAAACAAAGTCATATTAACCATAAAAACGAATAAAAACATCCATTTCTCAACACGCGATATTCAAAATTCCCGCGCCGAAATTGTCTAGAGCAATGACGTCCTAAGAATTCAATGAAGCCTGACGACAAATGAGCACAAATAACCATGACGTCACTGCTCTAGACAATTTCGGCGCGGGAATTTTGAATATCGCGTGTTGAGAGATGGCTGTTTTTATTCGTTTTTATGGTTAATATGACATTGTTTTAAATAAAACCATATGATTCGTGCTTGATAATTATTTTTCTAACATATAAGACATAATGTTGTGATTGCCGGACACTTCCTTTAAGGGACATCCATATCGGCAGAGGGATATTCCACATTGGAGACATTTTCACAGGCAAGGAGGAAGTTCATTGGCACTGAGGATGCAGACTCCTCTGCTGCAAGAGCTATAAAATTATGCCTGAAACAAGAATCATGAAATGCCTTGCTCATGTTGGAAGAGTACATACTATAAATCAACTGAAAAAGTTTTCTGATGAATCTGTTCCAAGGCATAAGCACAAGTTTCCAGAAGTACAGACAGTGAAGTGTGTTTGTGCAAACAAGAACCACAATTATATGTACTGCTTCAACAAAGAGATCAGCATATGGTTGCATTTATGCATGAGTGACAAATATAAGAGGAAAGCATACATCAACCACTGAACCATTGCATCTAAAAAGAGAACCAACATTGTCTGGTTTGAAGTATAGAAAAGTAGGACTAATATTATTGATGGTAGCAAGTTACGGTTTATTTCGTTAGTTGTATACAAGTTGACATTGTCGACAGGCTAATTATTACATGTAAACAGAATTATGTTATGTAGATCGTACATTAATTTAGGACAGAGTGACCGCATATCACTTTCATCCTGGTTCATTATTGCATGAATAAATGCTCATTCCATGCACTTACAGCAAGTAGAATTTGAAAAACTGAATTGTTTTTTAACAACTTCATCTTCCAGAGAGTGTTTCAGATATAACGATGCTTGCCAGATTTAGCTCCCAGATTCCAGCTCGAAACCAAATCAAACTCCTAAAGAAGCTACATTTCTATCACAGTTAGGCTCTATAGCAACAGCTCACATGTAAATGATTCACCGAACAACAGCAATAAACTACATGTAGAGCATATACATGTATCACCAACTCCTGCAATACCGTCTCTAATACCTGCAAAGGCTCCATCATCACAGACTCCACCAGTAGATTACGACATCCAGACTCAAGAGCTCCTGCAGCACCTCTTTTTTTTGTTTTTTTTGGTGATGTGCACCCTTGAAGATGTCTAGCCTGCTGGCTTAAGAAACCGGACCTAAAATTCATCTTTTTTGATAACTTTTTTCAGTGTAACTTTCAATATAATGATTAATGATTTTAATACCACCTGTGAAGGCTGTGATATTTAGCTATACTTATTCTCATCAAATTCTACTACTACTGGTGACCAGTCTGGAGTTAAGCTTACACATAGCAGAATTCTGCAGCCTTGCCTGCAGCTACTACTGTCTTCTAATAGGCTAGCATCCTTTACTGTTAAGTACGAATTTCATCAGATATTTAAGGTGAGATCATTCCTTGTTTCCTCATCAAAGATGTTTATGGCACTTAATATCATCATCCTTCTTATTGGGACAGCGTCGACTACCAGTCTTTGTTTACCGGTTAATGGTTCTACACATCTGTCCGTAACTAGGACACATAGTCATAAACCATTGCAGTATTCAAAAAGCAGACTCTGCTACTTCACGAATTGTACACCAACCTTTCAGCTCATACTCAGCGGGGATATAGAAATCAACCCTGGGCCTAATTTTCAACAATTATCCGACTCTTTATCTCACAGATACTAGTATCATACATGAATTTGCAACAAGAACAGGGCAACATACATAAATCTTAAAGACTGAGCGCGAATACATTAAGCGCCTTGAGATGGAGCTAGCAGTCGCGAACTCCAAAATTGATGCACTGAAGGAGGAAAACACTGCCCTATGGAAAGATCTGGAAATAGACCAACGTGTCCGATGAAAACTCCATGATATCCCCTTAAATTTTACAATGCACTAAAAAGGATTTAACCACATGCCAAAAATGCAATCATCAAAGTTTGTTGTTATTCCAACTTAATTTGGATGTGCAAAGCTACTAGGCCTACATGTATATAGATTTCTAAACTTTCCATTCAAAATGGCCGATGAATCCGATATCAAACCACAAGAGTACATGCAACACCACCTGGACAAGAGAAACAAGCGGTACTTGCCAATTTATTTTGTTAAAATCAAGCCTGCATTTTTGTCCTGAACAAATTCTGGTTTAAGCAATGTTCTGATAGAGGTGCAGAGGTGGATGTAAAGGTTTATTTAGGATCAAAGGCAGTCTAAAGAGGATAATGGATGGAAGACAATGATTTTTGAACAACAATATATAAAAATATATTTGGAAATCAATACTGACCATCTCTAAATCAAGGATATACGTACATATTGAAATGAAACATGACAAGTTGGACAGATACTGCTCATATAAACTGAGCTCAAAAAGAAACTTATAATTTTTCACAAGGTCATATCTTGAAATCCTGTCCCACAGTGACATCGCACCGATATCTTCATGGCAGAAATCGCCATGGTAGGTTGAATCCACAGCCACCCATGGCCATTTTATTCGGACCTTATGAGATGCATAATTAGCGGCGTGACCTGACTAAGGCTACTGACAATAGACGGGTAATTGATTTCTCGCTGTGTGAGTAAGCTTGTATACGACATTGCGGTCAATGGTTATACTGTCTCCACTTGAGTGAGTGCCGCTATAGCCTGCTGCGCGCTGTAGTCCATACAGGACCAACGCAATATAAAATTTTTGAGTCAGATTTTGAGTTCAAAGCGCACGGCCAATTTTCAAAGCGCACGCTAACGACTATCATATCTGTTCAACACGTATTTTCAAGTGTATGAGACCACATCTGGTTTCTTGAGAAAAATCATTTACGGGAGATATTCATCATTTTCTAACCCAGTATCCGAAGATTTTTGTCTGATATCAAAATCGTGCATAGCAATTCATGTGTATCGATCCCGTGTATTCATTTTAATGTCTCTGCTGCACCAAATAATTATTAGCCAGGCAATGTCGGTGTGTGTCCATCAAATTGAACCAAAATTACAGATTTACTTCAATACTCTACTCTTAACACATGTCAGTAACCAAGCAGTTATCCAACTGACACAACAGCAAAATGCACTGACATGGGACAGCTTCCTGGACCACATTCACAGCCCCGCCCTGTTTCATGAAAAAAGTGTATGAAAAGCAGAAAGCAGCACCGTTTTATCATCTGTGCAAGGATCTTGTGTGCAGTCTCACAGATTTTTTGTCCTGGGTGCCAAATGTTGGGCTGTGAAAGTGAAGGAAGTCCAGGAAGCTGTCACATGACAGTGCATTTTGCTGTTGTGTCAGTTGGACAACTGCTTGGTTACTGACATGTGTTTTGAGTAGAGTATTAAGGTAATCCTGTGTGTAATTTTGGTTCATTTTGATTGACAGTATTTTAAGATATTTTTACAACTTGTGAATCACAAGGTCATAAGTTTCTTTTGAGCTCAGTTTATATGCATATAAATGGATACAGTTGATGTTAAAACCTACAAATAGTAGGCTTGGAACGTGTAATAATGTTCCAATAGAAGTCCAATCCAATTAGTTAGTTTCTCAATCCCAAACTTCCAACCGGCATCGACTAATGCCAGGTACATTAATTGTGTACAACTTCCAAGTGCGTAAATTACGGGCAGGAAGTGCAGCCGGACTAAAAAGCAGGGGTATGAATATTAAAAATGGAAGGAGGAATAATAAAAATATTAAAATTTAGTGTCACGACAGGAAATTTACCTGCAAAAATTAAGTCCAATCCCATCAGTTAATTACTCTATCCCAAGCTTGCAACCGGCATCAAGCCAGTTGCAAGCTTGGGATTCCCACTTGTTTCTTTTATCATCTACAGGTCCGACGCAGATGCTAGTTATGGGAGACCGCATCATACGACGGGCCAGGGAAGGAGAACCCCAATACGATATTTGAGTCGTTACGAATACCCAACGACCATTGATTCTCCATTTGGGAACAAATGACATTTTCAAATCCAGTTTAGGGGATATCAGGCCTAGAGTAGAAGAAACACTTAAGGGCATAAGGGGGATTCTGCCACTGACACATATATAATCTGGTCAGATATTCTGTTGAGGCAAAAATATGTGAGGGAGGACAAGGGTGCGGGAAACGCTGTACTTACATCAACAAGTATGCTCGCAAGGTGTGCAAGGAGTTGGGGAATGCATACGCAGTCAAGCACTTTCACCTGATCATTCCTCATGCACAAAGGGTTTTCTTAAAGGATAATGTGCACCATTCATCTTAATTTAAAATAATTATGCCTGTGTAATCATCTGTTTTTCCATTATAGATTACGAAAAGGTAGTAAATTTACATGAAAGATCAGAATATCAAAGACAAAACAAGAGACATACGTCGGCCAAAGATTACGAAGAGGTAATGGCAATAAAGTGCTGCGCATGTAAATGCATTTTACAGAGTAGGGCATGCCACGGTCTTGGCTACACAAGACTAACATGGCATGGAGGTATAAGTTGAAAGTTACATGTTATTATCTATTGACACCTCACACACCGACACCGCCTGGCTAATAATTATTTGGTGCAGAAGGGACACTAAAATGAATACACGGGATCGATACACGTGAATTGCTATGCACGCATTTTTTTGATATCAGACGAAAATCTTCTGATACCGGGTTAGAAAATGATGAATATCTCCCGTCATGATTTTTTTTTCTCAAGAAACCAGATTTGGTCTCATAAACTTGGAAATACGTGTTGAACAGATATGATAGTCGCTAGAATGCGCTTTGAAAATTGGCCGTGCGCTTTGAACTCAAAATTTGACCATTTTATATTGCGTTGGTCCTGTTATGGACTACAGCGTGCAGCGTGTAGTACAGCTGCACTCACTGTAGGCAGTATAAAAGTCGATGACCATTGACCTCAATGGGGTATACAAGCTTAATCACGCACAACCAAGATCGATTACCCGGCTATTGTGAGTAGCCTTAGTTATGTCCCTCGACTAATTATTAGTTTAAAAGAGCTTTAAAGGTTTGAACCAAATGGCTAATCGTGGCTGTGGATTTAACCTACCATGGCGATTCCTGCCATGAAGATATAGGGTCGATGACACTGTGCCTCATTAATTCCCTGAACTTTTGAATGTCTTGAAATAGGTATTATTATTATTACTTATGGCTTGGTAAAATAAAATCTTTTTATTTTTAATGTATTTTATAGTGTTTTTTAAATGTGTTTATATATAATTATGTACTGTGTAATTTTAGTTCTTTTATTTTTGGTGTGTGTATTAGGGCCCCATCCAGTGGGCCTGCGTGCCTGTTAGGGGTTTCCTTTTGCACCACACCGCATTTTGATATTTTGTGCAATAAAGGTATTAAACTAAACTAAACACTTTATGCTCTGTGGCATCAAGAAGAGTCCAACCAAAATGACTACAGGCATGCAGCCATGTCAACTTCAGATATTTAAAGGGAAAAAAGAATTACAACTGTGAGCAAGAAGTCTGTCAAAGGCAAAGACTTTACTGATTATGATGGCTGTGGTGTCAATTGGCCAATGCCATCAAGGAGGAAGGGGTAACAATAAATAACAAGATAAATAAACATTAATTTTCACCAGGTTCGCCTTCGCAAATAATAAAGGAGACAAGGAGAAAAAGTGATCCCGCCTGGGAATCGAACCCAGATCACTTTTTCTCTTTGTCTCCTTTATTATTTGCAAATTAATGTTTATTTATATAATTCCCGTCGATCATGCCACTGTTTTTCCGTGAAATAACAAGATGTCGGACAGACAGGATCGGCTGTGCGTGGATGGGTCTTTTTCCAGGGTCCATGATCTAACCTCTAAGTGCATGGTAACCATAAATAACGAGATGTCGACAAGATGTCGGACATAAAGTTGAAAAAGGATAGGCTGTTCATGGATGGATATTTTAACCCATCAAGACTGAATATAAGTTAAGATACTGCTTGTGAATATTATATGAATGAAGACTAACTCTCACAGAAACAATTTTTTTAAATTGCTAAACAAAGCCAGAAAGAAAGGCAAGATGTTAAGAAAAAAAACTGATACAATTACAAATGACATTCAAGATTCAATTGTAATTTAAATTGGCATGATCATATGGAAAATGTTTGCAAAAAATCTGCAATAAATATTTCAATGATCAGAAGGGCTAAATATTTTGTCTCTGAAAGTACTCTTACAATTATCTATAACTCTATGTTGCACCACACTTCAATTATTGTGATATAATATGGGGCAATTGTAGCAAAAATGATTCTTGTTAAGCTCGAAAGATTACAAGCAAGAGCTGCTAGATATATTTGTAATGTTCCTTGGGTTACCCCAGGAGCTGAAGTTCTGGAACAACTTAAATGGTTATCTCTTGATAAGATTAGAAATATTCATCTTGCTGAATTTATGTATAAAGTGACAAACAATATACTTCCTGAAAATATATGCAAGTTATTTACGGAAAAGGAATATAAATACAACCTCAGGCGCAATCCAAGATATTCCTTTTCCATCAAATAACTATAAGAAGCGTAGTCTTTCTTACAAAGGTGCTACTATGTGGAATAATTTGTCATCTTCAGCACAGTCCTCTGTATAAGTCTGGCTTCCTTCAAAAGACTGTTATTCAGTGATTATGATTCAAATTTTACCTAGTTATTTTGTATTATTTATTTTTCCTACTGCTTATGTATTTGTTTTTAATTTCACATTGTATACGTTTTTATTTTGATATTATATCTTTGTTTATATTTGTTGTAAAACACGGCCCCAAGGAAGACCAGCTCAAGGGCTGATCTGGGCCTTTCCGTGTACAAATAAAATTTGAATTGAATACTCTAAGGAAGCCGAGTCCAGTCGGCTGCACAATATTGATGCTGAATCCGTCATGAGTATGTTTTCAGCAGCTGCAGGCAAAATATGTTTAATATTGTATTACACATGCAATGTTTATTTTGCATTCCTCATCCAATAAAACACAGCAAGAAATACCTTTTGTATTGTTTCAATTCCTTCTGATAACTATGATTGCTTTATTTTGTTCTATGTACTGTACAGGTCATACACAGGTGGAACAAAGTTTACTGTGTGATCACTGGATGTGACTACCTTGATTCCGTCTGAGGCATTGGACCACATTTAGGACTGCTGATCCCAATATGGAGGACATATTACAGGTATTCAGTTCTACAAAATAGCCATTACAAATGAAAATCATTCAATACTAATCCCTGTGATTTGCAATGTAGTTTTGTTTTTAAATCCAGCCAAAAAGACACCTATTATCTAGAGGTCTATATCAACAACAAGTTCATCTACTTATCAAAAGGGAATAGATGGTTTCTCATTTTGTCGAATAACAGATTATAGTTAGGATGATTTTAAGTTCTAACCTAAGAGGATCGAGTCTGCCATTTTGTTTATCGGCCATGGGCATGAAATAGTGTTTCACATTTTTTCACACCCCAATTCAATGTTTCGATTTCGATTTAGTAAAAAGTTTACACCTTCAACACCAAATCATAAACAAATACATTAACAAGAGAATAAAATGGTAGACCCAAGTAAAATCCAACCAGTTCCAATGCAAATCACCAACAGTAAGACATGTTCCACACGAAAAAAGAACAAATTTATCACAATAATGATAAAAAAGGGAAAAATACTTAATCATTTCTAAACTTTTATCATTTCAGATGGATCTAGACAGCTACGACAGCGACGAGAGAGCAGAAATAGAAGAATTAACGCAAAGAGCAAACAAAACACCAGAGTTCGACGTCACAGTGATAAGTTCAGACGATGAACCTCCAGAAATACCGCTTGAACCAGAAGTACACATTCAGAGAGCGAAACACCCATACCCTCTCAACACACCGCCAGATCCGAGACAATTCAAAGCGCCAAAACCAATCTACGCAACAAACCCGGCTGAAATCAGCACAAATTCAACCGACAGGTATCTACAAGAGGTGGCGAACGAATTTAATGAACAAGTTACGTCAACGCCAAAGAACAGAAGCTTCAGCGACACAACAAAGTCCGCAACACCAAAACACCAAAGCCCGCCTAAACCAAAACGCTTCCAAAAGTACACAAAACCAAAGACACCAAGAAAACGAGCAATGGAGACGGACAGCGAGGACGAAATATCCATCGTCTCATCAACACCGCCAAAAAGCCAGCAAAACACAAAAAGAGACACTAGAAAAGCTCGTCTGCCAGCTAGCCCCACTTTTCCGAAGAATAAACCAGTCAAACGTGCAAATAAACAGCCTCCGCTCTCACGCGCGTACGTATTCACGATCAACAGCAACTTAGATGAGAACCACAAAAGACTACAAGCACTAAAAGCAGGAGATCACGACCTGGAATTCCTGCACTATCAGGAGGAAGTGGGAAAACGCGCAGGAAGAACACATCTACAAGGCTTCCTCAAGTTCACTAAACAGAAACGCATCATGGCCACAAGAAACACAGTAGGCCCTGAAGCATACATCGAAGCTTGCCGCGTGGAAGAGGCCGCAAAAAAGTACGCGGAAAAAGAAGACACTGCGTTACCCGAAGGTCGCAGTTACACACTCGGCAAATGGCTCTCAATAAACAAACGAAAAGGTGCGGCAAAGAGAGCAAAAAAAGCAAACCTCAGTCTCTTCGAATACGAGCAAAACATGTCAGTAGACGAGACCCTCACAGACGAGAGAATCAACATGCTGGCAGAAGGTCAGACTTTGAGCCAAATTTACGACGTGGACCCAGGAATTGCCACATGCAAGAACTTAAGACAAATGGAAAGGGTCGCAAAATCGAAAAGGGACACAGCAAAAGCACAAGACCGCAAAGAAAGAGCAGAAAACAGACTAGCAAGAGGACTGCGCCCCTGGCAAAGAGAACTATACGCAGAACTCCAACAACCACCACACCAACGCAAGATCATATGCTATCTGGACAGCACAGGAGGAGCCGGCAAGTCGTACTTCACCCACCTCCTCCAAGACCTAAACCCACAAAACACGCTCACAATGGACACAGGAAAGTCGCAGGACATGTTCCGTATCGCATCCAAAGTCGAATCACCGCAACTCGTCATTTGTGACTGCCCCAAGGCACAGCAGACATACATCAACCTTGGTGCTCTGGAAAAACTAAAAAACGGCCGCTTCAGCAGCACCAAGTACGATAGTTCAACAATCATATGGGAAGAGAGACATTTTTTTTGGATATTATTACGTTCTGCAGTCTGATTATTATTCTGCAGGGCATGGGAGTCGCCAGTGAACCACCTTCGTCCGAAATCATTGAAAGATCACCTGAAGATTGATAAACACAAAAACAAAGAAAGCAGGAACATAACCAGCAGCAAAGATGTCAGGGCACCATACCAGGTGTGATTACAGTGGCTACAGTGCGCAAAAGACTCATCGCAATGTGCACTGAAGCTGACGTACCTCTTCATAAAGCAGAGAAATTTGTGCAGTTTATTCACAAATTGTTAAGATTAGATTTTGGCATCTTCAACTACTCATAACATTAATCAGAAGTTACAGAAGTTGACAAAATTGTCAAGATAGAAGCTTCTTTGTGTAAAGCTTGTGAGCAATTATGCACTTGTAAATTCAGGCACGCAAGAACAAAATACCATCGCAGATGGCTCAAGAACAGGATGCAGCAAGGGGCTACTGCAAGACCAAGGATGATCATTCGATAAGGTATGCAATTTAAATACGCAAATGAATTTTTACAAGTACATGGATTACAACTTTAAACTGCCTTCGCCTGATGGCAGTGACCTTAAGAGAAGACTTTTCCTCAAAGGTTAAAGATGTCAATCGTAGAAGACCGACGGTGTCTCAACCAATCAAGGAGGGTGGCGGCATTAGATTTTGGCACAGTGTATGCTCTACTGGCCTGCAAGGCTGTATATTAGGCCGGGAAAAAAACCCGGCCATTTTGTGGAATTTCGCCTATTTAGGCCCATTTTAGGGGTCCAAACTCAGAATTTAAGTATCCCAAGACATAAAATCTGTATTGTTATATTTATTTGATCTATGTAAACCACAAAAATGCTATTTAGCAATACCTAGTCATCCATGTTTTTCAGAAGTAGCATAATGAAAGTGGGTTTTAGTTCAGAGTTTTATGTCACTGGACGATTTGTGGGATTTAGGCCCATTTTAGGGGTCCAAACTCAGAATTTAAGTATCCCAATACATCCCATCCTATATGTTATATTTATTTGATCTATATAAAACCATAATATGCCATTTAGCAATACTTATTCATACTTGTTTTTACATGGTGGCTGAGAGGAAAAGACATATTGAGCTATATTGTTCCGAGTTCATGATAATTGGGCCATTTTGGGGCGTGCGCAAAATTTTAAGCCTAATTCAGGGAGGTCAATCTAAAAATGTAAGTACCCCCAAGCATCCAATCCTTTTAACTCTATTTATATGATCAACATACAACACAAAAATGCTATTTAGCAACACCTAGTCACCCTTTATTGTCACTAGTTGTTCAAATTAAATGGCTTTATGTTCCGAGCCATGATAAAATGGTCTAATTTTCGGTCTCTAATCCCATTTTGAGTGTGCGATTTCATATCTAATGATACAAGACCCTAGAAAAGTTTTTGATTCCTTAATAATATTGAGTCCCATAGATTACGAATATCTAGTTTAAAAAAGTTTATTGGGGGGCCCCTGTCCGACTATGGGGGTCACAAAAAAGTTTCAAATGTGCCTGAATCTTGCCATGGGCAACTAAAGAATGCAACTACATCAAATATACACTAATATTGGTCTTTATTTAATTACCCTGGGCCTCTAAAAATGACATGTCAAACTTTGAGACTTTTCAGGGGGGCAAGTTTGGCCCCCCGTAAAATATAAACAAAAGCAATGACAGAGCTCGTTGTTTTTTGTTCATCATGTGTATCGGCAGATTTACCAATCCACCAAAAAAGAAGGTCATAGGCTGTAGATGTAAGCAGATATAGCACATTCAAAGTGCCTTTGCATTTTCTTTAACATAGAAAAACCCCATTTTTGGCCTTGACGGACAATCTTTAACGAGCCAGAAGTAGAAAACGCAAGTGAATTAGAATTTTTCCTTTCGGACTTATCTTAGTTAACCTTGAATGCACCTTTATTTCAAAATTTGAGCAAAATCTTAAGAGGTATGGTGCCAAAATTATTGAACTGGGCTGGAATGACTCTACAAGAAACTGTTTTGCAAACTCTCAAAGTCACCAAATGAGCAGAAGACTTTGGAAAGACGGACATGAAATATTATGGACTCGCATTGTAAGATTATATGAGGATCATCTTGAGACCAATCTGTTCACCAAAGCACGTTTGAATCCATCTCATATAGATTTAACATCTTTTAGCCAGATGAAAGTAAACATCGCAGCCCAAGTACTCAGCAACCATGTATAGCCACTCAATTAGAGCAAAAGTATGGAGATGAAGTCAAAGCAACAGTAGAATTCATTTGTCACATGAACAACTCATCATCTTTATGAAGGAGAACATAAACTGAACAGACCATAATGCGTATATTGATGCAAGTGATTCCAGATTGACATGCCTTCTAGATTCATTCTAGGGATACTTTGATGAGTGGAAAAAATCTGAATCAGATCGCATCAACTAAGCCAGTTGTACTAGCTGACCCCACGCAATCTATTCTAGTGCAGGCTGGAAACATCCTACCCAGCGAGTCAACAATCGAGAAGGACCTTGCTTGTAGGCCAGTCTCCAAATTACCATTGAGCAACTCACAATTGCGACAACCCCATCCGCACTATATGGGTAAAGTCAAAAATCTGTCAAAAACCGTACTGGTAATTTCTCCAAAGATGATGGTTCAAAGATGCAACTCAGCCAGCAGACATTGGATGGTCTCAAAATCTCAGTTCGGTCAATTGTCAGTTGCGTAAGCCATCTCCTGCAGCAAGGTGCACCCTTACTGCAAGGTTTAACCAAAACGTCTTGGATCAACATTTCAGTCATAACAGGCATAAAGTAGTGTAGTCACCAGAGGGGGTTCCCATGCACCGAGTGCTTTTTTTTTCTAACTTACATTTTTGTAATCCTGAAGGTGTCTAGTAAATGAATTTTGATGTTCCCAAAATTAAATATTGTCCCATGGGGTTCATTTGGCGGCCATCTTGGATTCCGACAAAATTCAATAAAATTGACATACCTTTTGAACTAAACATCATAGGAAGACAAATGACCCCATTTTTCGGGATAATGTGGACATGAGCAATCAATTAAAAGGTATATTTTCATGATTTAAACATGTTGGATACATTAAAATGCAAAATATTATGTCCCATGACATTCATTTGGCGGCCATCTTGGATTCCGACAAAATTCAATGAAATTGACATAACTTTTGAACTAGACATCATAGGAAGACAAATGACCCCATTTTCGGGATAATGTGGACATGAGCAATCAATTAAAAGGGTTATTTTCATGATTTAAACATGTTGGATACATTAAAATGCAAAATATTACTAAAAATAGTATCTTCAAGGCATACTCGTCTGTATATAATAGGAGGTCTTTTTGGTACATTGAGAAGGATATTTTGATGTTATTGATTTATTTACTATTTTCTCTTCTAGGTGCATGACTTAACTTATTATTAGCTAGAACTGGTGTTAGTGAACTAAAACTCGTAGCATAGTTATAGTGAAGTGGTGGATAATCATGCCAAAACGCAAGGGTGATAAAGGTACCGAGTCAGACTCACTGCAGAAACGCCCACCTGTAAATTGTATTTTACATGTGAGTGGTATTGAGCATCTAGATTATACACCGCTCAGTAAAGTAAGGGGCTCCGCCACTGACAAGCTGGCTCAGCTACATGACATTTGCGACAAAAGACACATTGAACCTCATGATTCACCCTATCGCATAGATGATGTCTGTAATCACATTCCGGAGAGTCTTGCTGGTGTAGATTTATATAGAAACAATTGGATATCATCGAGGCTGCTACCAAAACTTTACTGAAAATCAATATCGCTTTGAAATGTAGTGCTAATGAAGCTTCAACATCACAATCCTCTCAGTAACCGTAAATTACAATTATCAACTGTCATGCGACTGTTCCTCCACAATGTATCTTTTTACTGGAAATTAAAGTGTCTGGAAAGACTGAGAGACGCATCAAATTCCCAGTATTCAAGGACAAATACGGAGCATTTAAGGAGCCTACTTGAAACAGATTGAGCCTCTGGCACTAGAACTAGGACTACATACATCGTCTACATAGCATGGTGCTAGGTGAGGACCGCTTTGCAAGAGAGGCGAATGAGAAGAAACATTATCCATGACTCGATCGCCTATGCCAAATTTCATCTAGGTGACAAAGGGTATATCACCAACAACCTGGTCTACAGCGGCAGCATCTCTGTCGCAGACGCGGTGATTGGAAACTACCAAAGCACATACTGCTCTGCACTATCATCCGGCACCTCTACAGAAGCAAACAACTTGCCACTATTCTCAGTAAGCTGGATATAACTGTGACACTGAGACATATAACTTTGCCTTGGAACTTGAGACAGTGCTGGCCAAGGATCTTGATGAGGTTTCCACATCTCTTACTCTGCAGATCATTACCGGCGAGGGAAAGGATGTGTTTCATCTCGAATGGGACAATCTAAACAAAACAATGACAAATATTCATGGGCCAAACGTGGTGAACAGCACTGGTGGGATAATGATACAAGATGTGAAACCCGGTTTGATACCACTACTAACCAGGATCGGACTCTCCTCTCTACGAGCGTAGATATACCCGAGACCATGGCTTCTGTTCATATCTGTAGTCAAGTCGGGCCCAAATTTCCTGAGGGAACCGTGTTCACTCCGCCCATGATAAATAGCGAAATGTACTCAACATGCATCTCAAAGAATATCGTGTCTGGTCATTTACACAGGAAGCAGTGGGGAGAAGCATGCCAGCCTGTCCCAGGGTTTGGTGGCTTCTTGATCCTCTCAGCTACCGGTGTGAAACCCCAAAGAAAGTCAACTATCGACTATTTCACCCCTATCCATCACCCCTTCACCATCCAAGTGGATCAGGAGTATGTCCTTGTCTTCATATGTGACATACTTCACAAGCATGGTAAAAGTGGAGGGGTCCTGTAAAGCGAGGTTGAGGGTATCACGAGGAGTACAATCATGTCTGTACAAGATTCAGCAAGGTCTTGGGGTTGGTGACCTCAACGTTCTCCTCCTCAATGAATCGCTTAATTAACAAGCGCTTCACCGGCTTCACCGACTGTTTAGAGGCAGAACAGTGTTTTTGCATATGCCTTCCCTGTCAATACACTACGTAGGCAGCCACTGGTAATGAGATCAGCCACTAAACCCTGGGACAGGTTGCTTCTCCCAATAGCTTCCACAGATGTGAACAGGATCAGGAGCCATGGTCTCGGGTGTATCTACCTTTAGGGAGCGCACCTTGCTCCGCCAGCCAGTAGAGAGGAGAGTTCGATCCTGGTTAGTGGTATCAAACCCGGTTTCACATCTTGTATCATTATCCCACCAGTGCTGTTCACAACATTCTAGCCATGGACATTCGTCATTGTTTTGTTTAGATTGTCCCATACAAGATGAAACACGTCATTTCCCTTGCTGATAATGATCTGGAGTATTATGTGGAAACCTTAGCCAGCACTGTCTCTGGTTCCTAAGGCGGTTGCATGTCTCACAGTGACCCAGCTTACTGAAGATAGTGGTGAGTTGTTTGCTTCTATAGAGGTGCCCGATACTAGTGCAGCATGTGCTTGGTAGAAGAAACAGGGCCACATCCTTATACTTATCTTTGAACCCCAGCTTATATGAATATTAGTCACCGCGTCTGCGACAGAGATGATGGCGCCGTAGACCACCCTGGCTGAAATTTGATACACTTTTGATACACCACTTTTGATACGTATGAAAAATGTATGAAATAAAAGGCTTTGAATTGGAACCCTCATTTCATACACTTTTATGTATCAAAACTGTATCAAATTAACATTGCATAAACATTTTATACATATCAAAAGTGTATCAAATGCCAAGATAATGTATCAAAAAAGTATCAAATGAAATGTATCCTTTCATTTCATACATATTTGATACATAATTATATCAAAAGTGTATCAAATAAGTATCTGTATCAAATCAGGGTTCCAATTTAAACTGTATCAAATTAGCGCTCAAATTTTTATCCTTTCATTTCATACACATTTCATACATAATTTATATCAAAAGTGTATCGAATATGTTACTGTATCAAATGAGGGTTCCAATTTAAACTGTATCAAATTAGCATTGAAATTTTTATCCTTTCATTTCATACACATTTCATACATAATTTATATCAAAAGTGTATCAAATAAGTAACTGTATCAAATCAGGGTTCCAATTTAAACTATCAAATTAGCGCTCAAATTTTTATCCTTTCATTTCATACACATTTCATACATAATTTATATCAAAAGTGTATCGAATATGTTACTGTATCAAATGAGGGTTCCAATTTAAACTGTATCAAATTAGCATTGAAATTTTTATCCTTTCATTTCATACATATTTCATACATAATTATATCAAAAGTGTATGAAATATGTAACTGTATCAAATCAGCGTTCCAATTTAAACTGTATCAAATTAGCATTCAAATTTGTATCCTTTCATTTCATACACATTTCATACATCATTTATATCAAAAGTGTATCGAATATGTTACTATATCAAATTAGTGTTCCAATTTAAACTGTATCAAATTAGCATTGAAATTTTTATCCTTTCATTTCATACACATTTCATACATAATTTATATCAAAAGTGTATCGAATATGTTACTGTATCAAATGAGGGTTCCAATTTAAACTGTATCAAATTTTCGTTGAAATTTTTATCCTTTCATTTCATACACATTTCATACATAATTTATATCAAAAGTGTATTGAATATGTTACTGTATCAAATGAGGGTTCCAATTTAAACTGTATCAAATTGGCTCAAATTTTTATCCTTTCATTTCATACACATTTCATACATAATTTAAATCAAAAGTGTATCGAATATGTTACTGTATCAAATGAGGGTTCCAATTTACCCTCTATAACTACAGCCTTCCACTTTTCAACCCTCTATCATACACATTTCATACATAATTTATATCAAAAGTGTATCGAATATGTTACTGTATCAAATGAGGGTTCCAATTTAAACTGTATCAAATTTATGCTCAAATTTTTATCCTTTCATTTCATACATATTTCATACATAATTATATCAAAAGTGTATGAAATATGTAACTGTATCAAATCAGCGTTCAAATTTAAACTATCAAATTAACATTCAAATTTTTATCCTTTCATTTCATACACATTTCATACATAATTTATATCAAAAGTGTATCGAATATGTTACTGTATCAAATCAGGGTTCCAATTTAAACTGTATCAAATTTATGCGTCAAATTTGTATCCTTTCATTTCATACACATTTCATACATCATTTATATCAAAAGTGTATCGAATATGTTACTGTATCAAATGAGGGTTCCAATTTAAACTGTATCAAATTTATGCTTCAAATTTTTATCCTTTCATTTCATACACATTTCATATCAAAAGTGTATCGAATATGTTACTGTATCAAATGAGGGTTCCAATTTATGTATCAAATTTGCATTGAAATTTTTATCCTTTCATTTCATACATATTTCATACATAATTATATCAAAAGTGTATGAAATATGTAACTGTATCAAATCAGCATTCCAATTTAAACTGTATCAAATTAGTGTTCAAATTTTATCCTTTCATTTCATACACATTTCATACATAATTATATCAAAAGTGTATGAAATATGTAACTGTATCAAATCAGGGTTCCAATTTAAACTGTATCAAATTAGCGTTGAAATTTTTATCCTTTCATTTCATACACATTTCATACATAATTGATATCAAAAGTGTATCGAATATGTTACTGTATCAAATCAGGGTTCCAATTTAAACTGTATCAAATTAGCGCTCAAATTTTTATCCTTTCATTTCATACACATTTCATACATAATTTATATCAAAAGTGTATCGAATATGTTACTGTATCAAATGAGGGTTCCAATTTAAACTGTATCAAATTTATGCTCAAATTTTTATCCTTTCATTTCATACACATTTCATACATAATTTATATCAAAAGTGTATCGAATATGTTACTGTATCAAATGAGGGTTCCAATTTAAACTGTATCAAATTAGCGTTGAAATTTTGATCCTTTCATTTCATACACATTTCATACATAATTATATCAAAAGTGTATGAAATATGTAACTGTATCAAATCAGCGTTCCAATTTAAACTGTATCAAATTAGTGTTCAAATTTTATCCTTTCATTTCACACACATTTCATACATAATTATATCAAAAGTGTATGAAATATGTAACTGTATCAAATCAGCGTTCCAATTCTAATGCTGGCCAGCTGGACCGCCCTATTTTTGATACACCTTTGATATAGTTTTTTGATACACTTTTGATACAGTTTTTATACACTTTTGATAGTTTTTTGATACACTTTTGATACAGTTTTTTTTTCTTTTTTGATAGTTTTTATACACTTTTGATACAGTTTTGATACACTTTTGATACAGTTTTTATACACTTTTGATACAGTTTTTCAAATTTCAAAATTGGTCCAATCAAGCTCAAATTCAACAAGAATTATCCGTACATGATCTAAACATATTTGCAAACATTAATGACCCCAAAGTGAAGGGGTCAAAGGTCAAATTTTGAAATTAGTCTAATCAAGCTCAAATTCAACACTGCCCTCTACTGCTAATGCTGACCTCTAGCACTTTCCCCCATCACGGAGCAGCTCAATGCAAAAAATTACAACGCAATAGGATAAATGTGTGAGAAAGTCTTGCAAAAAAGAAGCAAAACCCAACCAAAATGGAACATACATACATCAGAAGGCCTGCTTGGAATGCAGTGCTTGTCACTGAAGTTGTTACCCTCAATAAAGAGACAAAAAGGCTACCAATAACATCTACTATACAGGCATGTGCTATATTCATGCTTTAAAATACATATACATTGAGGCCCTATATATAATATATAGTAAGCTTACCTTATCAGAACAAAGTCAGATATTTCCTCTTTAATCACAGTCCCTGATTACAACTACATTGTAACCTAATGTGCAGTCTACAAGCATGTTTGTATCGTCATCATGATAAATAAAACACCATAATTTGCTCTAAAATACAGTACATTTCCAAATGCAAATCCTGGTGTTAACTGCATACATGCCACATGGGCAAATTTGAAAATGATGAGTCATTATCTAGACATGTGATCAGTTATTGATACAGTTTTGATACACTACAAAAGGTCAGTTTATGAAAGCCCAATTTGATACACTTTTGATATACCTCTAGCCACCCAAAATAAACTAAGTCCAATTTAATACGCTTTTGATACACTAAAAAACAGGCAAAGTCCAATTTAATACACTTTTGATACACTGTATGCAGCCAGAATTTGACTAAGTCCAATTTGATACACTTTTGATATACCTCTAGACACCAAAAATTAACTAAGTTCAATTTGATACACTTTACATACACTAAAAAACAGGCAAAGTACAATTTAATACACTTTTGATACACTGTATGCAGCCAGAATTTGACCAAGTCCAATTTGATACACTTTTGATATACATCTAGCACCAAAAAGTTCACTTTGATACACTTTACATACACTGAAAAACTGCAAAGTTCAATTTGATACACTTTTGATACACCACAAGCATGGCCAAAATTAACTAAGTTCAAATTTGATACACTTTTGATACATTTTTGATACAGTTAGGTGGTATTTGATACAGTTTTGATACCTTATATTTTCAGTTGATACATTTTCAATACACCCTTTGTATATCAAAACTGTATTAAATTGCTGTTTGATACAGTTTTAATACACTTTGATACACTTTTGATACACTTCTTGCTGTATAGAATTTCTGCTAGGGCAGGTTGTAGGTGATATAGCCTTTGTCACCCGGATAAAACTTGGCAAAGGTGATCGAGTCATGAATATCATGGTTCTCAAGTCGGACCTTCAGCTTGTCACTTCTGTACTCTGGATTGGGGAAGCCACTTCTTTCAAACTCTTGTATGATTGTACAGAAGATTCAGCGATGTAAGTAACTTAACCTCCTTCTGCCCAACAACTCGGTCTTGAATGAAATCAAGGACAACAGTGAATGCCAGCAGATGTGCAGCAACTTTACGATCCTGCTCTGTTTCAATTGTCGCTTTCGCTTCATCACGCAGGTAAGTTGCGTACTGCGTGTTGAAAGAATCGCGACAGGAATAGTGGAAATTCGCCTCTCTGGCAAACAGGTCCTCACCTTGCACCATGCTATGTAGACGATGTAGTCCTAGTTCTAGTGCCCGAGGCTCAATCTGTTTCCAATTAGGCTCCTTAAATGCTCCGTCTTTGTCCTTG
Organism: Amphiura filiformis; assembly: GCF_039555335.1. Taxonomy (NCBI): domain Eukaryota; kingdom Metazoa; phylum Echinodermata; class Ophiuroidea; order Amphilepidida; family Amphiuridae; genus Amphiura; species Amphiura filiformis. The sequence continues at coordinate 4,525,739 of NC_092634.1, read as the reverse complement.
AATGCTGGGAATTTGATGCATCTCTCAGTCTTTCCAGACACTTTCATTTCCAGTCTTTCACAAAAGATACATTGTTGAGGGAACAGTCGCATGACAGTTGATAATTGTAATTTACGATTACGAGAGGATTGTGATGTTGAAGCTTCATTAGCACTACATTTCAAACGATATTGATTTTCAGTAAAGTTTTGGTAGCAGCCTCGATGATATCCAATTGTTTCTATATAAATCTACACCAGCAAGACTCTCCGGAATGTGATTACAGACATCATCCATGCGATAGGGTGAATCATGAGGTTCAATGTGTCTTTTGTCGCAAATGTCATGTAGCTGAGCCAGCTTGTCAGCAGTGGACTTCGGTTGTATATATAAATGCGCATATATAAATGCGCACGTGACATCTACAAGTCGCCATACCGTATTAAACGATATAAGGTACCGGATGTACATAAACTCCCGTGCAAAAGTATAGGGAAAATGACAGGTCGCAAAGGAAAATTGCTTTTGCAAAATAGTGGCATTGATTGCAAAGGGTAAAATAACTTGACCCGAAGATAAACTCTTTATTAACGCTTTTCCATCACGGAAAAAATAATTAACTACGGAAAAGCTAGATATAGCTGATTTACAAACTTATATTTCATAATTTCCGTGCTAAATGGGCGTGCCAATTGGCCATATCTATGACGTAGTGCTGGTTTCATACTATCATGCTGCTTGTCGCCGAGCGGCGTGACACACGCGCATTGTAGACAAACAGACACAATCAAGACTTGTGAATGGCTTATAAGTCATGCCTCTTGTCGCAACGGCATGAAAGTATGAAAGGGGACAAGGTCAGAACTGTGCAGGCGGCGGATGACATGATCGAGCCGGCAACTTGTGAAACCGCCCGCCGTATGGCATTTTCCAATATAGGCCTAGAGGGTATTCATTACTACGCCATTGGTGTGATTGCTCATGCATACAATTCCTCCACATAGGCTGTTTAGCTTATTCATGAAAGTGGCCTCTTGACATGATATAAAAGTAACCTTTATGTCATTAGTGAGGCCCACTTACAATGTTCAACACAAAGTGAACAATGCTATAACTTGGAGGACAAACAAACGAACACCGCCAAATTCGACTGACGTGTGTACAACGTGGGAAGCTATGGGGAAATTGAAGACTCGCTCTCTGATCATGCATGTGTTTATGGTTCGGTTAGCGGTTACTTAGCAGCTCTTGTTCCGCTCGGGTTTCTTGCATACCCTCTCTCGTCGGTTAATTTTGTGGGGTTCATTATCGAACCCCAGCGGTTTTAGCGGTATATATTATTTATCAACATAGGCCTATTTGTTTGTGATATTTCAAGCGTTTTAAAATTTCAAAATAATCCCATTCAATTACACGGTTGACGATGAAAAATTACTGAATTTAGAGAATGCAATGCGGCCACCACCTGGAACTGTGGTCGCAATTTCAGTGATTGACAGTGAGGTAACACGAACATGGCACTGGCCATCTGGTCACGTGCGCATTTATATATGCGCATTTATATATACAACCGAAGTCCACTGGTCAGTGGCGGAGCCCCTTACTTTACTGAGCGGTGTATAATCTAGATGCTCAATACCACTCACATGTAAAATACAATTTACAGGTGGACGCTTCTGCAGTGAGTCTGACTCGCACCTTTATCACCCTTATGCGTTTTGGCATGATTATCCACCACTTCACTATAACTATGCTACGATATTTAGTTCACTAACACCAGTTCTAGCTAATAATAAGTTAAGTCATGCACCTAGAAGAGAAAATAGTAAATAAATCAATAACATCAAAATATCCTTCTCAGTGTACCAAAAAGAGCTCCTATTATACAGACGAGTATGCCTTGAAGATACTATTTTTAGTAATATTTTGCATTTTAATGTATCCAACATGTTTAAATCATGAAAATAACCCTTTTAATTGATTGCTCATGTCCACATTATCCCGAAAAATGGGGTCATTTGTCTTCCTATGATGTCTAGTTCAAAAGTTATGTAAATTTCATGTAATTTTGTCGGAATCCAAGATGGCTGCCAAATAAATGTCATGGGACATAATATTTTGCATTTTAATGTATCCAACATGTTTAAATCATGAAAATAAACCTTTTAATTGATTGCTCATGTCCACATTATCACGAAAAATGGGGTCATTTGTCTTCCTATTATGTCTAGTTCAAAAGTTATGTCAATTTCATTGAATTTTGTCGGAATCCAAGATGGCCGCCAAATGAACGCCATGGGACATAATATTTTGCATTTTAATGCATCCAACATGTTTAAATCATGAAAATAACCCTTTTAATTGGTTGCTCATGTCCACATTATCCCGAAAAATGGGGTCATTTGTCTTCCTATGATGTCTAGTTCAAAAGTTATGTCAATTTAATTGAATTTTGTCGGAATCCAAGATGGCCGCCAAATGAGCCCTATGGGACAATATTTAATTTTGGGAACATCAAAATTCATTTACTAGACACCTTCAGGATTACAAAAATGTAAGTTAGAAAAAAAGCACTCGGTGCATGGGAACCCCCTCTGGTGACTACACTAAAGGGGGTGCTGCAGATAATCCGAGTATTGACAATGTTAGACATACAATGAACACTCTTGTGTAGTTGGCTCAACAGCACTTACACCATTAAGAGGAATCTACACCTTTTAATAAAACAGGGCAATTTGTTGATACCAAAACTGATGATGAACTGGAAGCTCTTGTGAAGCTGGTCAAATCCCAGAGAGGTATAATGCAAAATCAATAGCTAAAATAAAATTCAAGAATGCTAGAAATCAAAGCACTATGCATCTTTGGCAGAGAGTCGTCAACATGCTCTAAATGACAAAGAAAATCTAACCAATGATTTATTTATACATTTTTATCCAGTAGCCAAGTACACCATGGCTGGCTTGATGGCGAACATTTTTATCATATTATTTTGTGATAGTGCTGATGACTATCGTGAAGATCCATGATATTTCCATCATCACAGACTCCACCACCAGATTACGACATTAGCTTCTACGCAACCACCAGCTCACCAGCCTCAACAGCTCCTTATAATTGGGTGTGATCTTCTGTTTCACACGGGTACAGGCATATAGATGTGAGGATTGCAATTACCTGTGTGAAAACAAGGTAATCCACAAACAGACATGGCTGCATAAAACGAACATAAAGGTTAGTTGAAAGTTACATGTTTTTATCTAACTTTTGGATGTATTGATGTATAGCTAAAATTCAAGAATGCTAGAAATCAAAACGCGATGCATCTTTGGCAGAGAGTTATCAACATGCTCTATATGACAAAGAAAATCTAACCAATGATTTATTTATACATTTTTATCCAGTAGCCAAGCACACCATGGCCAGCTTGATGAGGAACATTTTTATCATATATTTTGTGGTATATGAAGAGCCATGATATTTATACAGCAATCCTAAATTCCCAAACAGCAAGCTATACTCCAAGAGTTGCAGTATCTCTGCATGGAAATGTTGACCATCCAGGATATTTGTGAACTTATGTGTATTTATAGCATCTTTTTATTTACTATTTCCCTGTAAACATCATGGCCAACTCGGCGCTGAGACCAGACAAATTTGATGGTACATGTACGGGATAGTTTTGAAAGGTATTCACAATTCGCTGACTGGAACGACAACAAGAAATTGCACGGGTTACAAGCAATGTTAAAAGACCAGGCCTCACGCTGGTTAACGAGACAAGAACTTGTCGAAGACATTACATATATGAACAGTTTGTAGATTTGATTCGCCAGAAATATTCATGAACTAACCCCATCCCAACGCTTTCAATTACATTCAGAATTGGCCACTGTCAAGCAAAAGCCATTAGAAACAGTGGATTCATACGCAGAATGCTGTGAGCACCTGTGCAATCGGTTAGACATTAATGACCCTATGAAGCCTGCAACTTGAACACATTGTGTTTTATAAGATAAATCACAGACTCCATTGGGTTCTGTTCATCCATCACCTCGTTTTGGTGCTTCCTTGACGTTACTGAGTGGCAACAACTTATTCTTATATGGCGGAGCAACACATCATTTTCATTCTACAGAATTCTTGTGTTTCAGGTTCCACTGTATTTCCCATTCTATACTACATTTCAATGATCTTGACATATTTTTCTTTCATTTTGTTTTAGGCACTGGCAGCCGATGATAAAAGGCATAACGTATCTCATCTATCTGAATGGATTTCACTCCCTGACCTCATTCGTCAAGTATCCCAGAAATGCCCTCCTGAAACGCCGATCCCGAGTAAGGCACTAGTTCGCCTTCAATTTCAACCCAGGAATAAGAACAGCCACACCGCGTCTACATATAAGAAATATGCAGTATACAGCACAACATCCAGGTACATATAAATTGTGCTGAAGAGTCACAAAGAAGTCTTGTTATTCCTGCCATTTATGTTTACTAATCCCCAAACATTTAATTTATAGATATAGATAACATTTTCCATTCATCTTAATTTAAAATAATTATGCCTGTCTTATAATTGGGTTGATCTTCTGTTTTTCCATTATAGGTTTCACACAGGTACAGGCATACAGGTGTCATCATTGCCAGTACCTGTGCGTGAACAAGGCAGCCCACCGGCAGACATGGCTGCACAGAACTAACATTAAGGTAAGTTGAAAGTTACATGTTTTTCAAAAAACAACATTTTATGCAGGGGTTAGAAGCAACTTTGAAGGCACATGCTATCAGGACCTATATATTGAAATTAAAGGTAGTGAAGTATGGCCAAACTTAAAAGAAAATATGAAGCCTGCAACTTGAAGAACACATTGTGTTTTATAAGATAAATCACAGACTCAATAGGGTTCAGTTCATCCATCACCTCGCTTTTGGTGCTTCCTTGACGTTACTGAGTGGCAACAACTTATTCTTATATGGCGGAGCAACTTACACATCATTTTCATTCTACAGAATTCTTGTGTTTCAGGTTCCACTGTAGTTCCAATTCTATACTACATTTCAATGATCTTGACATATTTTTCTTTCATTTTGTTTTAGGCACTGGCAGCTGATGATAAAAGGCATAACGTATCTCATCTATCTGAATGGATTTCACTCCCTGACCTCATTCGTCAAGTATCCCAGAAATGCCCTCCTGAAACGCCGATCCCGAGTAAGGCACTAGTTCGCCTTCAATTTCAACCCAGGAATAAGAACAGCCACACCGCGTCTACATATAAGAAATATGCAGTACAGCACAACATCCAGGTACATATAAATTGTGCTGAAGAGTCACAAAGAAGTCTTGTTATTCCTGCCATTTATGTTTACTAATCCCCAAACATTTAATTTATAGATATAGATAACATTTTCCATTCATCTTAATTTAAAATAATTATGCCTGTCTTATAATTGGGTTGATCTTCTGTTTTTCCATTATAGGTTTCACATAGGTACAGGCATATAGATGTAATCATTGCCGGTACCTCTGCCAGAACAAGGCAGCCCACCGGCAGACATGGCTGCACAGAACTAACATTAAGGTAAGTTAAAAGTTACATGTTTTTCAACAAAAAAAAATTTTATGCAGGGGTTAGAAGCAACTTTGAAGGCACATGCTATCAGGACCCAACCAGCCGACTTTAACATGGACTATATATTGAAATTAAAGGTAGTGAAGTATGGCCAACTTAAAAGAAAATATGAAGCCTGCAACTTGAAGAACACATTGTGTTTTATAAGATAAATCACAGACTCCATTGGGTTCTGTTCATCCATCACCTCGCTTTTGGTGCTTCCTTGACGTTACTGAGTGGCAACAACTTATTCTTATATGGCGGAGCAACACATCATTTTCATTCTACAGAATTCTTGTGTTTCAGGTTCCACTGTACTTCTAATTCTATACTACATTTCAATGATCTTGACATATTTTTCTTTCATTTTGTTTTAGGCACTGGCAGCCGATGATAAAAGGCATAACGTATCTCATCTATCTGAATGGATTTCACTCCCTGACCTCATTCGTCAAGTATCCCAGAAATGCCCTCCTGAAACGCCGATCCCGAGTAAGGCACTAGTTCGCCTTCAATTTCAACCCAGGAATAAGAACAGCCACACCGCGTCTACATATAAGAAATATGCAGTATACAGCACAACATCCAGGTACATATAAATTGTGCTGAAGAGTCACAAAGAAGTCTTGTTATTCCTGCCATTTATGTTTACTAATCCCCAAACATTTAATTTATAGATATAGATAACATTTTCCATTCATCTTAATTTAATATAATTATGCCTGTCTTATAATTGGGTTGATCTTCTGTTTTTCCATTATAGGTTTCACACAGGTACAGGCATACAGGTGTCATCATTGCCAGTACCTGTGCGTGAACAAGGCAGCCCACCGGCAGACATGGCTGCACAGAACTAACATTAAGGTAAGTTGAAAGTTACATGTTTTTCAAAAAACAACATTTTATGCAGGGGTTAGAAGCAACTTTGAAGGCACATGCTATCAGGACCTATATATTGAAATTAAAGGTAGTGAAGTATGGCGAACTTAAAAGAAAATATGAAGCCTGCAACTTGAAGAACACATTGTGTTTTATAAGATAAATCACAAACTCCATTGGGTTCTGTTCATCCATCACCTCGTTTTGGTGCTTCCTTGACGTTACTGAGTGGCAACAACTTATTCTTATATGGCGGAGCAACTTACACATCATTTTCATTCTACAGAATTCTTGTGTTTCAGGTTCCACTGTAGTTCCAATTCTATACTACATTTCAATGATCTTGACATATTTTTCTTTCCTTTTGTTTTAGGCACTGGCAGCTGATGATAAAAGGCATAACGTATCTCATCTATCTGAATGGATTTCACTCCCTGACCTCATTCGTCAAGTATCCCAGAAATGCCCTCCTGAAACGCCGATCCCGAGTAAGGCACTAGTTCGCCTTCAATTTCAACCCAGGAATAAGAACAGCCACACCGCGTCTACATATAAGAAATATGCAGTACAGCACAACATCCAGGTACATATAAATTGTGCTGAAGAGTCACAAAGAAGTCTTGTTATTCCTGCCATTTATGTTTACTAATCCCCAAACATTTAATTTATAGATATAGATAACATTTTCCATTCATCTTAATTTAAAATAATTATGCCTGTCTTATAATTGGGTTGATCTTCTGTTTTTCCATTATAGGTTTCACATAGGTACAGGCATATAGATGTAATCATTGCCGGTACCTCTGCCAGAACAAGGCAGCCCACCGGCAGACATGGCTGCACAGAACTAACATTAAGGTAAGTTAAAAGTTACATGTTTTTCAACAAAAAAAAATTTTATGCAGGGGTTAGAAGCAACTTTGAAGGCACATGCTATCAGGACCCAACCAGCCGACTTTAACATGGACTATATATTGAAATTAAAGGTAGTGAAGTATGGCCGAACTTAAAAGAAAATATGAAGCCTGCAACTTGAAGAACACATTGTGTTTTATAAGATAAATCACAGACTCCATTGGGTTCTGTTCATCCATCACCTCGTTTTGGTGCTTCCTTGACGTTACTGAGTGGCAACAACTTATTCTTATATGGCGGAGCAACACATCATTTTCATTCTACAGAATTCTTGTGTTTCAGGTTCCACTGTACTTCTAATTCTATACTACATTTCAATGATCTTGACATATTTTTCTTTCATTTTGTTTTAGGCACTGGCAGCCGATGATAAAAGGCATAACGTATCTCATCTATCTGAATGGATTTCACTCCCTGACCTCATTCGTCAAGTATCCCAGAAATGCCCTCCTGAAACGCCGATCCCGAGTAAGGCACTAGTTCGCCTTCAATTTCAACCCAGGAATAAGAACAGCCACACCGCGTCTACATATAAGAAATATGCAGTATACAGCACAACATCCAGGTACATATAAATTGTGCTGAAGAGTCACAAAGAAGTCTTGTTATTCCTGCCATTTATGTTTACTAATCCCCAAACATTTAATTTATAGATATAGATAACATTTTCCATTCATCTTAATTTAATATAATTATGCCTGTCTTATAATTGGGTTGATCTTCTGTTTTTCCATTATAGGTTTCACACAGGTACAGGCATACAGGTGTCATCATTGCCAGTACCTGCGTGAACAAGGCAGCCCACCGGCAGACATGGCTGCACAGAACTAACATTAAGGTAAGTTGAAAGTTACATGTTTTTCAAAAAACAACATTTTATGCAGGGGTTAGAAGCAACTTTGAAGGCACATGCTATCAGGACCTATATATTGAAATTAAAGGTAGTGAAGTATGGCCGAACTTAAAAGAAAATATGAAGCCTGCAACTTGAAGAACACATTGTGTTTTATAAGATAAATCACAAACTCCATTGGGTTCTGTTCATCCATCACCTCGTTTTGGTGCTTCCTTGACGTTACTGAGTGGCAACAACTTATTCTTATATGGCGGAGCAACTTACACATCATTTTCATTCTACAGAATTCTTGTGTTTCAGGTTCCACTGTAGTTCCAATTCTATACTACATTTCAATGATCTTGACATATTTTTCTTTCCTTTTGTTTTAGGCACTGGCAGCTGATGATAAAAGGCATAACGTATCTCATCTATCTGAATGGATTTCACTCCCTGACCTCATTCGTCAAGTATCCCAGAAATGCCCTCCTGAAACGCCGATCCCGAGTAAGGCACTAGTTCGCCTTCAATTTCAACCCAGGAATAAGAACAGCCACACCGCGTCTACATATAAGAAATATGCAGTACAGCACAACATCCAGGTACATATAAATTGTGCTGAAGAGTCACAAAGAAGTCTTGTTATTCCTGCCATTTATGTTTACTAATCCCCAAACATTTAATTTATAGATATAGATAACATTTTCCATTCATCTTAATTTAAAATAATTATGCCTGTCTTATAATTGGGTTGATCTTCTGTTTTTCCATTATAGGTTTCACATAGGTACAGGCATATAGATGTAATCATTGCCGGTACCTCTGCCAGAACAAGGCAGCCCACCGGCAGACATGGCTGCACAGAACTAACATTAAGGTAAGTTAAAAGTTACATGTTTTTCAAAAAACAACATTTTATGCAGGGGTTAGAAGCAACTTTGAAGGCACATGCTATCAGGACCCAACCAGCCGACTTTAACATGGACTATATATTGAAATTAAAGGTAGTGAAGTATGGCCGAACTTAAAAGAAAATATGAAGCCTGCAACTTGAAGAACACATTGTGTTTTATAAGATAAATCACAGACTCCATTGGGTTCTGTTCATCCATCACCTCGTTTCGGTGCTTCCTTGACGTTACTGAGTGGCAACAACTTATTCTTATATGGCGGAGCAACACATCATTTTCATTCTACAGAATTCTTATGTTTCAGGTTCCACTGTAGTTCCAATTCTATACTACATTTCAATGATCTTGACATATTTTTCTTTCATTTTGTTTTAGGCACTGGCAGCCGATGATAAAAGGCATAACGTATCTCATCTATCTGAATGGATTTCACTCCCTGACCTCATTTGTCAAGTATCCCAGAAATGCCCTCCTGAAACGCCGATCCCGAGTAAGGCACTAGTTTGCCTTCAATTTCAACCCAGGAATAAGAACAGCCACACCGTGTCTACATATAAGAAATATGCAGTACAGCACAACATCCAGGTACATATAAATTGTGCTGAAGAGTCACAAAGAAGTCTTGTTATTCCTGCCATTTATGCTTACTAATCCCCAAACATTTAATTTATAGATATAGATAACATTTTCCATTCATCTTAATTTAAAATAATTATGCCTGTCTTATAATTGGGTTGATCTTGTTTTTCCATTATAGGTTTCACACAGGTACAGGCGTACAGGTGTCATCATTGCCAGTACCTGTGCGTGAACAAGGCAGCCCACCGGCAGACATGGCTGCACAGAACTAACATTAAGGTAAGTTGAAAGTTACATGTTTTTCAAAAAACAACATTTTATGCAGGGGTTAGAAGCAACTTTGAAGGCACATGCTATCAGGACCTATATATTGAAATTAAAGGTAGTGAAGTATGGCAGAATTTAAAAGAAAATATGAAGCCTGCAACTTGAAGAACACATTGTGTTTGATAAGATAAATCACAGACTCCATTGGGTTCTGTTCATCCATCACCTCGTTTTGGTGCTTCCTTGACGTTACTGAGTGGCAACAACTTATTCTTATATGGCGGAGCAACACATCATTTTCATTCTACAGAATTCTTGTGTTTCAGGTTCCACTGTAGTTCCAATTCTATACTACATTTCAATGATCTTGACATATTTTTCTTTCATTTTGTTTTAGGCACTGGCAGCCGATGATAAAAGGCATAACGTATCTCATCTATCTGAATGGATTTCACTCCCTGACCTCATTCGTCAAGTATCCCAGAAATGCCCTCCTGAAACGCCGATCCCGAGTAAGGCACTAGTTCGCCTTCCATTTCAACCCAGGAATAAGAACAGCCACACCGCGTCTACATATAAGAAATATGCAGTACAGCACAACATCCAGGTACATGTACATAAATTGTGCTGAAGAGTCAAAAAGAAGTCTTGTTATTCCTGCCATTTATGTTTACTAATCCCCAAACATTTAATTTATAGATATAGATAACATTTTCCATTCATCTTAATTTAAAATAATTATGCCCGTCTTATAATTGGGTTGATCTTGTTTTTCCATTATAGGTTTCACACAGGTACAGGCGTACAGGTGTCATCATTGCAAGTACCTGTGCGTGAACAAGGCAGCCCACCGGCAGACATGGCTGCACAGAACTAACATTAAGGTAAGTTGAAAGTTACATGTTTTTCAAAAAACAACATTTTATGCAGGGGTTAGAAGCAACTTTGAAGGCACATGCTATCAGGACCCAACCAGCAGACTTTAACATGGACTATATATTGAAATTAAAGGTAGTGAAGTATGGCCGAACTTAAAAGAAAATATGAAGCCTGCAACTTGAAGAACACATTGTGTTTTATAAGATAAATCACAGACTCCATTGGGTTCTGTTCATCCATCACCTCGTTTTGGTGCTTCCTTGACGTTACTGAGTGGCAACAACTTATTCTTATATGGCGGAGCAACACATCATTTTCATTCTACAGAATTCTTGTGTTTCAGGTTCCACTGTAGTTCCAATTCTATACTACATTTCAATGATCTTGACATATTTTTGCTTTCATTTTGTTTTAGGCACTGGCAGCCGATGATAAAAGGCATAACGTATCTCATCTATCTGAATGGATTTCACTCCCTGACCTCATTCGTCAAGTATCCCAGAAATGCCCTCCTGAAACGCCGATCCCGAGCAAGGCACTAGTTCGCCTTCAGTTTCAACCCAGGAATAAGAACAGCTGCATCTACATATAAGAAGAAATATGCAGTACAGTACAAAATCCAGGTACATATAAATTGTGCTGAAGAGTCACAAAGAAGTCTTGTTATTCCAGTTTATGCCATAATTTTAGTGGTATTTTGTTTTATATCTTTTTGTTTTGAATTTGAACTTTTGTATTTTCATTTTTCAGTTTCACTGATTTTTACTTGAGATGGATGTTGCAAATGTTTTGTTCTCTCTTTACTAGACACCTTTTTTGAGTTTTGTTTTGCTTTTGTGCCAATTTATATAAAAATGAATGCCTCTCACATATTTAAACCTTGTTCTCCACATGTGCTCCTTCATAGAAATTGCATGTTTAAAATATAAAACAAGGAGATTGCATGGAAGGTGCAATTTTAAATGTGAACTGTTGAGAAGATTGATTTTTATATTGCTCAAATATTGTCACACCTTGTTTTATATTTATTCACACAGCGACGCCAGTTGAGAGATACACACCCTGACGTGCATTATTGCGCAGCTTTATTCAAGTATTTGAGGCGAATCCTGTAGGTTAATGTGTCTTGATGACAAATCAAAGATCAACTACGGAGAGACAGGTACTATAATGTCAACTGGAGTAAGAGGCAAACAGCAGATAGGAGCAAACTAGCGGTCTAAAATGACGGCCAGACGGGTGGCTAGCTAAGACCCTACTCAGCAGCAAGACAAACCAGTTCTTCTGTTTTTCACAGACGGAGGCCTGGATCACCAGCTAACCTATACCATTCTGTTCAAGTCTCGCTGATTGTACTATTTCGTGCCCTTGACCTTGATATGCTGGTGGCAGCACGTTGTGCCCCAGGGCACAGTTGGGTGAATCCCGTCGAGCGCATAATGTCTCTTTTAAATCTAGCATTGCAAAATGTTGGTTTGGAAAGAGATAGATGTACAGAAGAGATTGAAGGTATATTAAGTTGCAAGATTACAAAAACTGTGTTGGTAAATGAATACAAAATGGAGTGAAACCTTGTTCCCAAACACTTGAACAAATACAAATTCTGGAATATAAGCACAAAGAAAAACACACCCATTTTGTGTTAACGAGGCTCCACACCATGCATGTTTTAGCAAAAGTGCTACGCGTGTGAACATCTTGTGTGCAAATTTCAGTAAAAATATAAAATATATTTAAATACAAAATAATCACATCAGGCATGAGAATTTTCCTGCTTTTGCAGTATTTCTTGCTTTATTGTGGTCCAATTTCCGCACTTTCTTTTAATTTCAGGCCGATTTGGCCTTTTTAGTCTCATTAATCACACTTTTTCAGGCTTTAAAACAAACACTTTAGGTTTTTTCATGGATGATCATTCTCATGCCTGTCACATTGAGTAGCAATACTGAATACACTATTTAAACTTCAAATTTAATACTGATTTTCTTTCTATGCCTTTTGATAGAGCTCTCATCAAGAAGTGCAGTGGGATGGCGCCGATTCGCAAGGCAGCTGAGAATCATCCAGACAAAGACATTGAGACGGCATGGATTGAGAGTATTGGGCTATTCCAGTTGAAATCCACACTACCCCTGTGGAAGATTTTGGAAACATCTTCCACAGGGGGAGTATGTTTTTCAAATGTAATTGGTCAGAGTTAATCATTTTTAAACTCATACTCCCCTGTATTATGGTTTTACCTAATCTTCCACAACTGGAGTGAGTATTTCAAATGGAAGTTACCCAATTGTCTATTCTATTCAAAACTCATACTCCCCCTGTGGAAGACTTTAGCTAAATCTTCCACAGGGGTAGTATGGATTTTAAATGGAATAGCCCATTGAGCAGATAGTACAGATTCTGCGAGGAAGATTTGAACGGCTGTCAGAAAGAGCACCCAGTATGTATTTTTGTAAATTGGATTGTTTTTAATTTGGTCTTATGAATCGATACACAAAACATTTGCTTTAATTTGCATTTATCCCTACAACATTAATATGTTCATGGATTTTGCCACCAAGATCTGTTTAACCTTTCAGAAATTGGTTAGGAATGGGAAGCCATTGCGATTGTAGTATTCATTTTCATGAATTACGTTGATGCAATGGCGGCAAAGGTCAAACGGACATACCCCTGTCAAGTTATGACCAAAAACGATTTAAACCAGATTTAAACAACTCTATCTTAGAGCTTCAGGGGATGGATACTCCTTTAGAGTGTGACACAAGAAAGGTTGAAAGCCTCGAGGATATTGTAAAAGAGACAATTTCCAAAATCATGCCAAGCATGGCAGAGTCGCAGAATTCAACAGGCAGTCATAAACCAAAGCGTGGAAGTAACAGTAATAACAGCAACATCGAGGATATTGTGTCAAGTGTATTGAACAAACTGGTACCGGTAATTGCATCGGTGGCTGAGGCTGTCAACCAAGCCACTAAGCATGCTTTTGAAGAAAATCATAAGAGGGAACTAGCTAAAGAAGAGAAGTTTCAACGTCTCTCTCTACTCAGCCACTATAACTATGATAAACTTGAGCAATATTCACATGTATTAATACGAACATGTACTTGGAAAGTTTTCACAAGCAACTGAAGACCAACTATGGACGGTACACCAAGCGCATCAACAAGTGTATTAGTCCCAAACAAAAATGTTTGGTAGACTCATAACCGGTGCGATCTTACCTTTCCGATGTTGATTAAGATACTTCTTGCATCGATCCCGAGATGCGGACAAAACCAATAGTCATTTTGTCCCACATAAATGAATAAATAACAAAAACCCCGATCCCCGGTGGACTCACCCAAAAGGTGACGCCACACCATATGATCGCCCCTTATCCGACTTGGGATCCCCTACTCGGACCAAACTTGTAGGGGTGGCGGGGTCGGGATAATCAACATCGGAAAGGTAAGATCGCACCGGTTATGAGTCTACCAAACATTTTTGTTTGGGACTAGACTCAGTACACGGTCGATCTTACCGCTTCGATGTTGATTAAGATACTTCTTGCATCAACATCTGAAAGATCGATCTAGCAAGTAACCGACGGATGGAGGTACAAGATTGGTCAGCATCTGATCAGGGATCGGGAGCGAGTAACGATGGTTTTCGCGAGGTCAGAAATATTTTCCCCCAACGCTCGGGCAAACAAAAAGACCACGCGATCACAGACATAAACCTCCTTACTTAATAAGTTTGGTGGTTAAGAATAGCGACACTGGTTCTTACCATGCTGAGTATTCTGTATAGTCTGAAAACCTGGTACCCGTACACCACCGTATTATGATCGCCGAACAATGTCCCGGTAAACCTCCCGCCCGTCTCTGATTACTAACGTAACGGAAGTATCGTAGAGAAGGGCGAAGGTGGCTTCCGGGACACCGCCTACTAGATCTCCTCAAGGGACAACCGAACGGTATACCCAAGATGATGAGATAGCTTCGTGTCGAGTGGGGTCGTGGGACGCGAAACCTTCGCGATCCCCCGGACCCCACCAACACCTGGACCAGCCATTGCGACAGCGGCTGGACCGAAAGGCTCTGTAAGGGTGATGAATGCGGTCGTGAGTCCCTCGCAAGGCTTGTGTTCGGAAGAAATAGTGCTGCAGCGCCTTATCGGACACCCCAGCCTATCTTTGGCTTCAGCCGAACCTTGCCCAACCCTGGGGATTGGAGAGGGACGAATGTCGGTATGCACCGCGCCCGTTCAGTAGTCACGAGAACAGAGCGCCGAAACAGTGTCGCTCCAGTGTTTGTGAACACAGGAAGCTAACCTCGAGACCGTGTGCAACTCAGCACCGCCGTCCGAAGCCAACGCCAAACCGGAAAGCCATCTTGAGAGTTACGTATTTAAGCGTCGCTTTTGGCGGAAGGTCAAAAGGGTGACCCTTAAAGTAATCTAAGACTGTGTTGGGATCCCTTAGGGGATCACTTTCCTTTTTGGTAGACACTGTTGAACATACCGTCGAGGCGTAGACTAATAAGGTAACCATCGGTTATGATAGTCGACCCGCCTCGAAACCTCGGTGAATGGAGAGGACAGCTGACTTATAGCTGGCCCCAGTGGCCCGCTGAAGTCTTGCTTGGAACTTTTCTGTCAGAAACTCCGGAACTAGCAGCACAGAGGCTCTAGCGGGAGAGCTATTTGTCTCATTGCACCAAGCGTAGTATGGAGCCAGACTCTGGCTACACGTGACGGAGGGTAGACTTCCGTCTAGCCCGGCGATGAGAAAAACAGCTTCTGATGAAAAGTATCCCTCCGCTGCGCGTTCCCTGGTAAGGGCCATGCAGCTAACTGCAGGTGCTCTAGTGATAGACTGGGTACCTCCGCTCTGGGCATCCGGAGTAGATCTGGTACCTCGGGGAGTGCCAGCGGCCTTGCCGCTAGCAGAATGACAATGCAGTCTTCCCACCCGATCTTGGTCACCACCCTCATGAGTAGTGAGATCGGAGGGACTGCATAAGCTGTCATCCCTCCCCAGTCTATGGACAGAGCGTCCATGGTGAATGCTTGGGGGTCCGCGACCCTTGAGCAGTACACCGGCAGTGGATGATTACGATGAGATGCGAACAGATCTTTCGAGGGGTGGTACATCCCTTGAAGATCGTCTGAGCGACCTCGCGAGCAAGGGACCATTCTGCTGGTCCCGACACCCTTCCTCGTGACAGATTGTGCGCGAGGATGCTGGTGACGCCAGCGATGTGTATCGCTCTCATCGTAATCTGCCTGAACTTGCACCACCCTATCAGGTGTCGTGCATGCAGGCTCAATCGTGGTGGCCCGGAGTCCCCTTGTCTGTTGGGGTAGGCTACCACGGTTGTGTTATCCGTCAGGACAACGGTATGTGATTCCACGATCACCTCCTCGTGAGCGAGGGAGGTTGATGTGAAACTCTGTCTCTATGGCCCCCATAGGCCCGAGGCGGAGTCTCTGTGGATGTGGACCCCCAGCCCGTTTGGCGCTATGGTGCGTCACTACGTGACATACCGGGGTGCAGGAAACCTGACACCCTGGGTCAAATTGGGCTGATGGGTCCACCACCAGAGTTCTCTCGCGCGATCTCCGACAACGGAACCGCGAGGGATATTGGTGACGACTGGGCCTGCAAGCAGGCTAGAAGGTGTAGTTGGGTAAGCCCTAACGTAGAAAGCGGCAGTACAGTACGAGGTCTACCATACTGGCCATTAGGCCTACCACCTTCATCCATGCCACAGCGGGTTTTGCCCGAGACTCGGCCAAGAGTCAGGCACACCGCACCATGTTAAATCACCCGCTGGGTGAGAGCCCCGAACCCCTCCGTGAGGGTGATCTGGGCCTCTACAAATAGTGGTGTTCTGCGTCGGGACCACGCTGGACTTTTTGAGCTGATCAAAAATCCAGGGTCCCGCACCCTACGGACTATCAACCCCATGAGACCCGTAGTCTTCAGTGGAGTGCGTCCGTATATGAGCCAAACGTCCAGGTAGCAACTGATGTTGACACCCCTGTGCTTCAGGTACGCTGCCACCGCTCTGACCAAGAGTGTTAAACACCCTGGTAGAGATGGACAGGCCGGATGGCCGGTATCAAAACTGGTAATTTTGATCCTGTACCTAGAAGCGCAGATGCCTCCGATCTTGAGAGGCGATTGGCATATGCAGATAGGCGTCCGAGAGATCTAGCGATGCTGTTCCCATGCCCCTGATGGGGCAGGCTAGCACCGAGGCGAGAGTCCCCATTCTGAACCTCTTGGGCCTGAAGAACGTGTTCAACAGCCTGCGGTTCCGGATGGGGCTCCCGTCGCCGGTCTTCCTTGGAGCCAATGGCTCCAAGATCACCCGTAGAACGGGGGGTAGACCGGGACAATCGCCCGCTTCGTGAGAAGCTGTGTGATCCCTGTCAGTAGTGCCCGACGCTGGGGGCCGTCTGGCGGCACTACTGTGGACCTCTGAAATGTGCAGACGAATGTGGGGAGACTGGGTTGCCAGTCTGTAACCCCCACTCACCACTGACCATACCCAGGCACTCAAAGAGATGGTTTCCCACCTCTGGGTGAAAGCCATAAGCGGTCGTCCACTGGGAGATCCCCCCTGTGGAAAAACCGCTGACCCCCCCAGGAATGCTCTGCCTAGCTTCCCTTGGAAGAGCGCTTGCTCTTCTTCGGGCTTGCCAGCTGTTCCTGTGCTACCCTTGCGCCTCCCAGAAATGGGTGCTACAGAGGTAGTGGGCTCGGTACTGTTGGTGGTGCACGGCCTGCTGAAGTCGGAGCTCCTACCCATGGTAAGGGCAGTTTCCGACTTCTTCAGAGTGCTCCGTTGGTAGCTTCTTTGCACGGTCCTCCACCGTGGCGCAGAAGCATCCAAAGAGAAAAAGGACCCTGCCTTTCCATCGCGTTGAGCGATTGGAGTGGCAGGCCCAACCCCCCAGCGCTGAGTGGACACCCTATGGGCTAGGCCCATGGAGCTCTCGTTGAGGCTAGCTGTTAGCACCGCTAATAGGCTCACCTCGCGGAAGAGCTCAGATGTTGTCTGGGCGTGATACGCTTGACGACATCTGGGTCCCTCTCGGATCCCCTCAGGTAGGTCCCGTGGTCCTCCCGCGTTACACGCAGAGGAAGCGTGCAAGCACGCAGCGTCATAGCTCTACTGAGCTCGACAGCCCCACGATATCTACCCGTGAGGTTTGCGGGAATGAGAGTGCAGGCGTCCCCTGTGAGGAAGCAGCAGCTGAGCATCCTACTGAAAGGATCCCTGGTCCTCCTCCATGGACTCCCCTTAGGGGGTGTCCGGAGGAAGATCAGTGCTGTTGCTCCCCTCGCGGGGCAGCGGGGAAGGAGATTGTAGTGATGTCACTACCGGACTCAGCTTCCGACTCCTTTCCCTCGCCCACAGTATCCGTATCATGCTCCGATGATGACGGTAACTGAGGACGGGCATCTGAAAGCGGGTAAGAAGGCATAACCACTGTGTGGCTCGCCGACTACCTGCCAGCAGAAGAGGGAGGACTCCCGCAAGACCCTGAGGTATCCGCCATGGCACCACTGGGTCCGCGCATGCTCTCGCAGCCGTCGTCCTAGCGCTTAGCAGCACGGGCCTACCCTGATCAAGATCTGGGTTAGCCCCATGCCGGCTGGCCTGGTCAACAGCTGATGTTGGTACTGCGTGGCCATCGCTGGCGACACTTGCCACGGTGCTGGGCCGTGGAAGAAACACCCTGCGGCGGGTACCACGGGGCATACCCAGCCGGCAGCTGACCCTGAAAGGATCCGCCACCAGGGTAACCCCATGGTACTGCAGTACCAGCACCGCCTCCCCCCTGTTGCCACAGAGACTGTGGCGACTAAAAGCGAGTGCTGCGGTACCGGTGCGGTATCAGCGTGGGTACCCTTGAGGGTTCCCAACTGTGGACCGCTGTACCCTCGCCACACTGCGTTCCCTGTTTGGGGGATCAAGCTGTGTGCTGGCGTGGTACCGGCGCTGGTACTAGCATGGGTACCCGTGAGGGTTCCGGCTGTGTACCGCTGTATGAGTGGTTCCAGCGTAGGTGCCCGTGAGGGCTCCCGGCTGTGTACCACTGTACCCATGCCTCACTGCGTTCCCGCAAGGATCAAGCCGTGTGTATGGGTACCCGCTATACCGGCTGTCCCTTGGCTAGAGGGAGCTTGCCTAGTACCACGGGTAGCTGAGCGTGCATACCCCCGATCAATCACCTCGCCACCTGAATAGGCAGCGTCAATCAATGGAGCTATGCCCTGTTGATTTGACAGTGATCGATCAAGAGAGGGTAATTGACCCATTGACGATAATGGATCACCCACGCTCCGCTGGCTCTCGAGGACATAAGTGGGTTGTTGATCAGCTAGGCTGTTCAAGCTACTGACTGTACCCTCTAGAGCTTCGCCCAAGGTCGCTGTGTGTGGCAGACCACTCACGGCAGCTATGGGCGGGTGCATAGCGGCTACCACTGAAGTCAAGCCGTAGCTCGTCTTTGTAGCTGCCACCGAATGCACCTGGGTCGCTGTCCCGTGAGAGACTGCGGGCCCAACCCCTGAATAATCGCCAGCCAGTCCCTGTGGACAGCCAGCAGCTATTCTAGGGCCCAGGGTATCACTCGGCGGTCCCGCCATGGAACGCTGCCGCAGACAACCCCAGTTGGTTCTGCTAAGACTACACCCACAGCGATAGCAGCGTATCGTCTCTGCTGAACCCATGCATGCTAGGGTTCAACCCAGGCAAGCCCAGGGTACCCTTGCATGCTGCCCGTCGCTGGCTACTACTGTGGCTGTTTGAGCCCGTGAGATATGCCTGCAACAGGCGGGTGTCCTCCTGCTAAAAACCCGTGAGGATTTTTGGCTAGAGGACTGGTATCCTCCTGCTACCAAACCCGCTAGGGTTTTCGCTGGTGGTTACCGCTCTGCTGCCTGCTACTTTGCTCCGACGTATAGTCAGTGCTTTCGCTGGCTGCTGAGCCTTTGGACGCTTAGCAGTCCCGAAGGAACCGCCTGCTTGTCCGGGACCGGAGCCCCCTTAAGCAGACCTGCCATGACCCATAGGGGCTGTCACAGCAGAATCTACCGTGTCGACTGGTATCCTCCTGCTGCAAAACCCGCTAGGGTTTTCGCTGGTGGTTACCGCTCTGCTGCCTGCTACTTTGCTCCGGCGTATAGTCAGTGCTTTCGCTGGCTGCTGAGCCTTTGGACGCGCTTAGCAGTCCCGAAGGAACCGCCTGCTTGTCCGGGACCGGAGCCCCTTAAGCAGACCTGCCATGACCCATAGGGGCTGTCACAGCAGAATCCACCGTGTCGACCTTACCAGTGCCCTTGGTAGATTTCTTCTTCGTCTTATGGCGATGATGGAGCCTATCCCAATCGTCAAGCTGGAACTCGGAGAGTCCTAAGCAAAAGAAAGACATCTAGAAGATCGTGAGCACTCCCTGTGGGTGAAACAGAGCGGTGTGGGTCCCGCTCCGTCACCAGGAAGGGCAAGCCCGACAGGGCCGAGGTGAAGCGAGGAGAAAGGGAGGGGGCACTACCCCCCCAACACGCGACTCAAGCCCAGTAAGCAAACCTGAGCACGGAGGCTGGTCGCTAACGTTAGTGGTAAAGTAAGGACTGGCTAACTTTATTACTAAAATGTCAGACGGGTCCCTACCAATCCCCACCGTATGAATATCTGATTAACTCGTCTTATCGGACGGTAATGAAGACATAACGATAGAGTAATCACCCTAACATAGCAACAATAACCTACCGTACATGAAATACAATGTGTATGTACAAACATCTATTGTAACTTACAGGCTGCAATGGTTGTTTTACGTGGGAAACAAAATGAATGGCGCAACGAGCGGCCATTTTGAATTGCTCGTGTGTCCCGTATACAACGGAGGCACGATATGTAGCTAAGTTTTGGATCGTTTTTTGTCACTTTTTCGCCAGAAAATGCCGTCAAAACTATCCTCAGCCGAACAATACCGGTTTGGTTTTACCTAAGGTGTGAAACTACAACCGTATATCTCGCCTTTGGTCGAGAAATTGATACACAGTGCTATGAACAATCGATAGAAACACGTCTGTGTCAGTCGGAGACCAAGGAGGATAAGGACGATCATATGGTGTGACGTCACCTTTTGGGTGAGTCCACCGGGGATCGGGGTTTTTGTTATTTATTCATTTATGTGGGACAAAATGACTATTGGTTTTTCCGCATCTCGGGATCGATGCAAGAAGTATCTTAATCAACATCGGAAACGGTAAGATCGACCGGTGTACTGAGTCTGGTAAATATGTGTTTTATGAAATGAAGTGTTTGATTCCATGAAAAGTACTAAGTTAGTAATGTAGCATGTATTTCTTACAACTTATGTATTTATCCTTTGATAAATATCCTGTATTATTTTGCGAGTATATAATAATTATTTTTGAGGCCTTGAATCGGCCAATGCTTAAAACATGTAACACTGATTAAAGGTGCCTGACATCATGATATACAACGTCGTCCCACATTTTTTCATAACCAAAAATGTTACTTAAAAACAAGCTACAAATAAGCTTGTATTTTTGGATGAGATATTTAGATGAAAACTGACCTCATCTGCAAGTCTTAACGATTTTTTATTTCCCGCAGATTTTCATTGCATAAAGTTTTAATTCCATGACCAATTCACATTATATTTATTTATATAACATCATATATTTCAGAGTTCTTAGTAATCTGTGACAAGCCTTTTGACAGACTACAAAAGAGTCAACAGGGCAAATGCACCAGTCGCATCACTCAAATCCACGACCGTCGCATGCAAAGCTTGCAGTTCGACCTGGAGACAGAGGGTCGTCGTTGCTGGAATGTACCATCCTTCACATTGGCCGGCGACGTCTACCAAGTTTTTAGGAGATATGGAGACCAGCTTGTTTTAGCAAATGCATTAAATTCCAATGTAAGCTGAAGGAGTGGAATAAGATCAGGATAGCATTGCCCTAATCAAGTAGTCCGATTTCCTGCAACAGTGCGAGTATATTTAAAAGATGCATGTATGTAAAAACCTCAAAATTGATAACCTGCCCAAAAGTCTCCTTTTGACATATTTGTTCAAAATCTGGGTTGGTCGGGCCCGTAGAACAGGCCTAAGGGTTTCCTTTTTCGTCGACTATTGGTTATACCTATTGCATTTTAATTTTTGTGCAGTGATTTGGACATTAGTAGAATTTGAGGACGATGGGCTTTTTGCTTGCATGAAGGGGGACACCGTTTAACTCTATGGTTTAGGCAGCGTCCAGGATATGCATCCAAATGTATCTAATAATACTGAATGCTTTGCACCATGGCATGGGGCTGTATACACCGCCCGTGTAAAATTCTTCTCAGGTAATTATTTTAAATAATTGTGACATGATCAAGTGGAATGAGTCGCATGTCGACCCTGTCAAAATTGAGTTTTTCACATGTTTCTAAAGAGGACATTTAGAGCTTTCAGACACTGAAAACCCCATGTTGATGCAAATTTTCTTTGCAAAGATACATCGTAATTTATCAATCGCTGGAAACAATATAAAACATACGAATTTTAACACTTTCTTTGTTAATATCTCAAAATCAATATTAGCACTGTGGTGTATTCCTGTGGGCGTATTCCAAGCTCATTTAAATAATTAGGCTTAATTGTGGGAATGCATTCGGAATACAGTTTGGCTTGTGGGAATGCATTCGGAATACAGTTTGTATTCCCCAATTGTATTCCTACCCATACACTTGTTAAGATATGCTGTATGTGTAATCCTCATTTGTATTCCTACATGTCCAGGGGTCCATTTCACTAAACTTTACGAAGCTTCGTAAGTCTCAAAATCATTCGTAACTTACGACGAGTCGTAAGTTCCATTTCACTAAACATACTTACGAATGGTACCCTTCGAAAGTAATAGGGATTTAATACAGGAACCCTTCGTAAAGTTACGTCTAGTATTGTGTATTCGTAACTTTACGAACGGTTACCCGAGTTACGAAGGGTTAAAAGTTTAGTGAAATAGACCCCAGGAATACAGTTGGAATACAAATGGGAATACAGTGTGGAATACAGTTGGAATGCATTGGTAAGGGATGGCATGTCACATGTGTAATGTGTCAACTGTGAGAAAGAGGATCACTCCATAAAGTGCCAAGATTTCAAGAAGAAGAATGTTGAGGAAAAGGAAGCAATTTGCAAAGGAGAAATTCCGGTGCTTTGGTTGCCTGCGACAGGGCCATATGTCCAAATCTGGCCAAAGTGGCACCAGGTATGGCCCAAAGGTCAATAGGGCAGACAGATTTGCTTACTATAATTGCCAGATGGAGCCTGTCATTGTTTTGTTTAATTACCAAGTTCATCTCCTTGTTGTGGCGATATATTTTATATCCTGTGTCCTTCTATTTTCATTTATTATTTAATCAAAATTATGGTGTCGTTCACCCCGAGTGAAAATCACTCTCCCGTATCATTTCATCAGAAAACGTCATAATGGTCTTTTGTTAACAGAGGTCTTGTGGAAGATGCCAGCTATGATTTGGTTGTAGCTTGTAGCAGTCACTCAGTGAGATAACACCTCTCTAAAATCTCTGTGTGCGTCCAGATTTGAAAACAACCCGTTAGTCTAGAGCGAGAAAAATTCTCATTAATTATAATATTACTTTGATAATGGAGTTTGTTATTCTCCCAGTTCACTTGTTAGTTTTATTATAAAGTTGCGAACGGAATGAAGATGTGGTAAGGTAATAAATAACTTTTAAACATTGATCACTTATGATCAGTAAACTGTGGTTTTGATTGTCTTGTTGTTGGTGTGATAATTGATCCATGCTTGGCCGAGTCTGAAAGCCTAAATAAGACCCTGGTCAAACCTCTAGTTCTCTGGAGAGCTTTTATTAGCGCCCATACCAAATCCAATGCCAATTCTATGATGAAGAGCCAGTGAACAGGTCTACCAATCTGAGGGACTAGCCTAGATGAGTGGGCCAAGACGCTTCTACCAAGGCATGTAATTTATCCTGGTACCAACCTCGCCGCCTAAAATATTTAGCGAGTCCTTTTTCCCCAAAGCTCTTTATTAAATTTTTAATACATGAATAACCATATTTGTAGCTATCTAAATTCTTTTAATCCAAGCTATCTAGGAGATCTAGGAACATGCAATAAACTTATAAATATCTATGTATTTTAGTTAAGTTGTTAAAGCAATATTATAACATTTTCAAACAAAATAGATTAGCATTTCTTTGCCATAAAATGTTAGCTTTTACTGTCAGATATATCCCTTTTATTTTTGAGCCGAACAACTACGGCAAAGCAAAGAAAATTGGAATTTACTACCAGCGCATATATATGCCAATACGTACCACTCCTTCGGTCATGTTGTGGTACGACCCTTTGTTGTGTACATCACCGTCACAAGCACGCTGTACATACTGTGTGTTATGAACATTGTGTATGCGTTCGACTAACAATTCCATCGTAATAATAAAGGGCTGAATCAGCCTTTTATTCAAAATCTCTGATTTTGACAAAAATACAGCACCTAGAGTCTTGATTTATGCAGGCTATATTGGTTTAATAAAGTACAATTTAATCGTGTAAAAAATGAATTTAAAAAATTCAGTGAGGGCGTCCTCCTCAGCAAATGTTATAATATGGCTTTAAGTTGCATTCACTTCCTAATTTGTGATCTCTCTAGTCCACACCTAGTGGTCTAAAGATTAACCTTTTCAGTAAATCCCATAAGCCTTTGCGAGTACACCTGAGATGTCGTCATTTGACGTGGCACACCAATCTGCGCTGATGCGCACATCATTTATCGAACAGCGTTACTGCGCATTGCAAGTCGGCATGATGTCAAATGACGACATCTCAGGTGTACTCGCATCGGTTTATGGGATTTACTGAAAAGGTCAATCAACACAAGGGCAAAGGTGTTCTCTCTAATCTACACAGGAGTGCTTACAAGAGATCACTACATGCAAGCTTGAATGGCAATGTCAAGAAAAAAATGAAACATCACACTCATGAATGCAAATCGCCTACGATATCTTCCCAGAAAAACATTTTATTGAATCAATCATGGGATCCTTAGAAATTAGTGAAGACCCCTAGAATTTCAGAGGCCAGGCACATGGCCCCTTTGATTTTTTCCTTATTTCGAGGCCTGTTAATTTGACATTAATTTGCTTTAAAGGTTACCTTTTTCAGAATCTTGGATTAACAGCAACGTAGCTTGCCAACCAAGAAAAATGTAACCTTGTACTTTTAACACTTCCAGTTATCATCAGGATATAATTTATAAATATATTTCACAAATTTTGTGTGAACACACTCTACACAAATTTATGCCAATCCTGACATAATTCAAAACTTTTGCCCAGCATTAATGCGGTACTATATTTATCCTTTCTGCGATTGGCTATACTGTGTCTCGTCTCTAGAGTAATGCCATGTTGGATTTTATAGTGGCAGATTCAAATCACGATCGCTAACCTAATCCTGTGGCCTATACACATGTGTAGAAGATTGATTTGTTCATACGCTGGTGATGTAACGGTGTAAATGCACCGATTCGAGTCTGCCACTACAAAAACCAACATGGCGTTACTCTCAACTTGAGACCAAACACAGAATAGTACGCCACTTTTGATTGGCTGGACACACCAAAAGACTTACCTTGTTCTTGGCCAATACATTGATGTCTTCTTTAGCAGAGACAGCACTTCCTCTATATGTAGTCTGTATACCTTCCTCAAGTCATTAATTTAGATTATGTTTTCTACATGTATCGTATCTCTAAATGTATTGATGAGAATTATATAAAAGTATACATTTTCAGAAAGGAAATGATGCAAGGAATCCAACTTGTATAACAAATTCCTGTAGAAGTTAACAGTTCTGGAGAAAATTTGATTTACTTTACGGACTCAAGGAAGGTATACGGACTGTAGTCCACCTGGCTTACACAAGGCAGGGACATACATCCTTTCTTGGGTATTTCACGCATGTACAAATGCACCGCCTTTGATCGTGTGTGTAAACATGGAAGTCAAAGGACACAATTTAGTACTGCGCCCACCGAAGTGCGCACCGACATCAATGCTTCTGAAATAATCCTGTCCACTAAAAGCCTAAAAGCATCAAGTTTTATTGCCTTGGTTATCTTCCAATTAGCCGGATTTTTGTCGCATCATATCGGGCACTATAATAAAATTCAATTTATTCAATACACATTCTTAAAAATATGTAAAAAGGCAATTATGACCACTTTTATGGCTTTTGTGAGGAAAAAAGAAATAAAAAAAAGGCAAACCTTGTTTTCTTCTTTGGTCCGACTGCTTCGCTTCCTGCAATCCTTGCTCATAAGTCATCGTCACAAACGCATTGAGTTCTGACAGTTTCTTGGCCCTCGCATAGCAACGGCTGCAGAGTTCCTCAGCGGATAAACTCCCATTCTGAAGTTTTGTGGCAATCTGGGAGAAAAAGTGAGCAGAGAAAAAATTACAAAATTAATAATAATAATAAGCATCTACAGTGTAACATTTGTAGCTTATGACCTTATGACCAAGATGTCCTTGTACTATTCTTATCCTCATTCGACCAAAAGTTGCCAATGATCAACAAAAGGGCAAGTCCATCACAACATCTTAGGACTTCTTCTGATGAAGATGTGTGTCACACATCGAAAATTCAAGGTTAGTGAATTTTTGTGCTGAAAGTCAGTTTAAACTTTTGGAAATTATTCTTAAGTGCTCATGAAAAGACAATAAACTGCTCCGCATTTCCCACGTAATAAGCATAATTAGCTTGTGTCTGGCTCAGACACTTGCACATCACAAAACCCTATGCCATACATAAATTCGCCCATCTTGGCACAGTGCAGCATAGATACAAATGATGCTCTCCTTTGGGTCATTTCGCAATTGACTTTTTTGACCTGCTACAGGCATCTTTTTTTATTGCCTAATCAGGCTTCCATATAGCCTGTGCAATAATTTGCGTACACACTGCCGGGCAATGACAACACATGTCAAGTGGTCTACAATAACGTCACATGTCAAGTGGTCTATAGACCACTTGCCATATGACATCATTGCCCGGCAGTATGCACACAAATTATGGCAATTTCCATTGTTCTTTGCCCTGCATTGTGCGTACGCATCATAGTTCGCTCAGGGCACATGCATTTTAAATCGCCCACCACATTTCATATAGCACAAGAAATTGAACAGTGTAGCGGTTCATTCAAGCATATCGATCAACCAGTCCCTCACCTTTGTTGATAAATAATGATGTCAAGTGGTGTATAGATGTAGACAAAGTAAACCATATTACACTATACCTACTAGCCTCAATAAACTCTCTTGCTGCTATCATCCAACAAACAGAAGGCCTTAACTCACTTTTGGCCATTTTGAGATTTTGGCACCAAAATAATCTGTACTACCCACAGATTCTTAAAATCATAAAGCCTTAACTCACTCAACTTCCTATTGCATCTATAGCACAATAATACTTGGTCACATTTCAATGCAAAATATTATTTTTACTCATTTTTCTCAAAAAGGCACTTCTTGAGTTGAGGCCTTCTGTTTGTCAACCCTCGAAGTGTCCTGCTTGTATACAGGTCCCAAGCAAAGTGAAAGGTTTTAGGAGTCAGTTGACACATCAAGCATCAAGAGAAGATTGGATCAACTTGCCATAAGGAGAACAATGTCTCAATGCACTTTGTTCTACAAGATTCATCATTAAAATCATCATTAGCTTTCCACCCAACATCAAGATGAATCCCACCGTTGGTAGAACATCACACAAACTCCGCTATAGCCCAGTGCATGCAAGATGCAACCTGTACAAGTACTCATTTTTTATTCGGACAATCCCTACATGGAACAGACTACCTCTGGAAGCTGTCTCAGCAACATCACCAAACATCTTCCAGTCAGTAGCTCTCCCTGTAGTCCGGGCTATGCAGCCCACTGCAGTTCACCAGCTCATCTAGTTGGGCATCTACTTTTTACTTGTACCTGTATAGTTTCTGCACATCGCACAACTGCACATCTTTGAGCATCATCAAAAGTCTCCTTGGACAAGAATCACACTTTGTTAGGAGTGTAACAATTGAAGGTTGAAGATTAAAGATGAACTTCATTACATCTTCTCTGGTACAATTCATGTTTGCAAATCTGGAATTATGTAGACGTTCTCTCTCTACCATCTTGACACAGTGCAGCACAGATACCAAATGATGCTCTCTCTCCTTTGGGTCATTTCAAGCAGGTGGATGTCAGTTCATAAGAGCAATGTCGGGGATTATAGATCACAATTTTTCAATCGATGGGGAGAGATGAGGTACCACCAGGTCCGACCGAGTCTCCTACACAGGTTACGCTCCCTGTGGAGGGGCGGAACCAAACTGGCTGATGTGGAGACTAAGCCAGTTTGCATCGGTCTGATACTTTCGTCTATCTATCTCGTCTTTGACCATACGCAGATCTGGCTGGTCAGGAAGATATTTAATATCCCGAATTTATAATATGCCTACCAGTTCCACCGTATAACCGATTTGCTAGAGAATTTGTTACCATGTTTAATAAATTCGTATTAATCGTATAATAAAATGTGGCCAAATGTATATTTGTGTACATAGTGTGTGGATCCACTCTTCTACGGACTTGGCTACTAAGCATGTCGGGAAGGATATGGCGGTATGCTGACCTGGGTCAATATGTTCTGGGCAGATGAGGTCCCACCAATTGCCTACAACCTTGTGTGCGATCATGTGTGACAGGCAATTCCGATAATAATAGAGGTTCCCTGCTCTTGTTGGCAACTCACCTCCCTCATTATTGATTACATCATATTTCAGTGCAATTCATGTTTGCAAATCTTGAATAATCTAGACCATCTCTATCTCTATCATCTTAACACAGTGCAGCACAGATACAAAATGATGCTCTCCTTTGGGTCATTTCAAGTCAAGAACTCACCCACCCCATTATTGATTACATCATACTTCAGTGCTCAACACACAAATAAGCATACAAAGCTTTTTAATTGTCCAGCAGGTGTACCTCTATGCATAATAATGAACTATTGTCTCATAGTTTACAGCTTGTAGAATCAACCATCCATGCTAAACCCATACATGAAGAGAAGATATCTTACACTTCCCACAATGCATTTCTTCCATTTCAATATCTGCACTGATCTGCTGCTATCCAATACAATATGGATATGGGTTAGGTGCTGTGCAATAATTATGTGTACCCCCGGGCTGGTGAATTCTCAAAGTGGTCTGCCAAAAATCGCTTGCCCCCCCTTTTTCGACGTGCCAAAAATCTTTGCCCCCTTTTTCGATGTGCCAAAACCTTTGCCCCCCTTTCAATGTGCCAAAAATCTTCCCCCCTTTACACACTAAGATTTTGGGTAACCTTAATTTATAACCTTAAATTGTCTTATAATGCGAGCATAGCGAGCAGGAAATTTTGCATATTTAAACATGTTCCTAACGTTTTCCTACACCTTTTTAGGGCGTAATATAGAAACGGTGCCTAAAATATCTGTGCCAAAAATTGCTTGCCCCCCTTTTGACCTGCCAAAAATCGCTTGACCCCCTTCGACCTGCCAAAAATGCTTGCCCCCCCTTTTGGCCTGCCAAAAATCTTTGCCCCCCTATAATTCACCACCCGGGGTACACATAATTATTGCACCACCCTTAATTAAATACAGATACAGTATCAATAGTGACAAAAAGAGCATTTTTATATACAGATCTTGTAAATTATGTTTATTTCATGACTATCAACCCATGTTTAGCCAGTCTATCTGTACATGAAAACAAGTTGTCATTTGAAGAAATGAGGTGATGTATTATGTTGCAAAGGATTCTGGGAAGAGTAAAAAATCTTCTATGTTATACACATTGAAAGTAAAAAACAAAGACCTAATATTATCTGTTCCACCTGTATTTTTGAAAAGGTTCTATTGACTTCACTATGTAGTAGTATTTTTTAAATCTGAGATTAAGTGCATGATCAATATTTTAAAGTTCCCTAGATAGGGTGCATGGGAGGTCATTAGTTCAAATCATCCTCCAGGCACCTTCAGAAGACATGCAAATGCATAGTGTATTATACCAAGCACCTGTTGAGTGTTCTTGATGGAATTAATTCTTTTGCATATCTTCTGGAGGTGTCTCGAGCTAGAGTTTGCAAATATATTTGCAAACTCTACAGCTCAACTGATCATACTTTTCCTACATTCGACCTTGCATGATTTTTGAGTTGACACAGTCATGAAAATAACTATAGATACTTGACAAGACCATTAGTAGCCCAGTTCTGAACCTTTTCACTGATCATTCATAACAATAGGTATCTGATGGATCAGTGAAGATAAGAAGGGATTATAATATATCCGTAACCTTGATATTATAGTACATCTCGAGGAAAAAGTGCAATGGACATGTTTTCATTTTATGTTTCAAATATCCCGCGCATGAAATTTGAGTATTTAACCCAAAAATGAAAATGGAACAATTGATTGGAAATCTGTTTTAACAGATTTTTTTGACATCTTTTTCTGCACTGTATTATACCTAAATTAAGAAATTTGATAAACATTCAAAGAAAATATAGGTCATCCAAAAATTGTGATTTTTACACATTTTGGGGCAAAAAGGAAAAATAAGCAAAAAGATCAAAAGCTGTCTAACAGTTTCATTCATCAAGTCATAACAAACGGCCTACGACAGCGTTCAAGATTTGACTTACGTTTGGCGGACACGCGTGTGAAAAAAGTATTTAGGGGTGAAAAGAACCAAAATTCTTGAATGTTTATATGTTTCCAAGGGTGAAATGTCATCTAGTTTCAGATTTTGGCACTTAAAACTCCCTATCTTATATAGATTTTGTGAAAAAAATCAATTTTTGGTCGATTTTGGCTGAAAATGGCCATTTTGGGGTGACAAAAATTTTGACTTGCAGATTTCCTGTGAGTATATGAACATGAAAACTATCAAATAGTGCCTAATTTTCTATTTTAATTGTGTAACAAGGGTACAATTGTGATATTAAAAGCATTGAATGGGCTCCATATATTTCTTTATTTTTGTAGCAGGGGTAGAAACTTGAGGGTTCGGGTGACAATTGATTTAGAAAAATATACAATATTCGCATCATTTTCAATTTGAAAACGCCACATCTCCACAATGGTATGAGCTATAGGGATGCTTTAAGTATTTATTTGCTCAGTATTTCATTAGCTAAATGGTGATATAACAAACAAGTAAGCTAGATCTACAGAAAATAAAATAACTTGCAAAATGCTACCCCACCCCTAAGGATTTTGAGGGCGTGAAAAAAGTCACAGATTTTGCAAAAAAAAATAAGTCCTTCAAAATTGGGAGGTTTGAGGCTAAACAAAAGACATGTTGCCTTTACCAATGCCTCCCTCTAGAGCAACATGTTTTTTGTTTAGCCCTGAGTATCCCCATTTTGAAGGACTTATTTTTTTTGCTCCAATTTTTGCTCCAATTTGGGGATTTCGGGCAGAAATATGCCTGTACAGTGCTATGGGGAAAATTTTCAAGTTGATAATTATGCATTTTTTATGTCAGATTCAGTTTCTACACAAAATTTCACCCTAGAAAATGTTCCTTTAAGTAGGATATCTTTCACTTTAAGTTTCCACCATTCTGTCCGCCAAACGCAAGTCAAAGCTTGAACGCTGTCCTACATGCTTAATTTCTAATAAAATATTGAAATTGTGAAAAATATAGGTATTTATTGATTTTCATGTTTTTTCTTGCAAATATGCTAATAATATGCAAATTATGAAATTGCAAAAT
This sequence comes from Amphiura filiformis, assembly GCF_039555335.1. Classification (NCBI taxonomy): domain Eukaryota; kingdom Metazoa; phylum Echinodermata; class Ophiuroidea; order Amphilepidida; family Amphiuridae; genus Amphiura; species Amphiura filiformis. Next base: position 4,493,997 of record NC_092634.1, on the reverse strand, counting down.
AAAGTTTCTACATAGCATACATCTTTCAAGTATGATGTTCAAAATGACAGACATCAAAAAGAGATTCGATGAAATGTAAAGGTGTAGTAACAATTTTGGCATGGACTGTCTGGTTAGGCAAAGTACGGTAAGTTGAGCTGTAGTGAGATCGATAAATTCAGGTATCATGCGAAAATATCAGTCCAATTTTATCATTAAGTCTTCAGAATCTTTTTTCGATCAAAAATATGATTTTTAGCAGAAAACATGATTTTTTGGTAAAAACATGATTTTGCTTAAAAAAATGATTTTGGTCAAAAATCATGTAATTTTTAAAAATGTGATTTTTGGTCATTTGGTCAAAAATGTGATTTTTGATCATTTGGTCAAAAATGTGATTTATGGTCAAAAATGTGATTTTTAGTCAAAAATGTGATTTTTGGTCAAAAATGTGATTTTTGGTCAACAAGGCGGTTCTCGAACCACAAGTCTCGCCTGCTATCGCATCCGCCTGCTTTTGTGATTACTTTTGGTAGAAGTAAATGAACCTGCAACAACCCATGGTGATTTGCCTGTTCAATTTGAGCTTGGACAAATATTGAAATTTGACCTTTGACCACAAAAATTTGACTCTAAATGTTGACTGTACCCACCAAGTTTCATGCCCAAACAACAGTTTATAGTATATGACCTCAGATGACGCCTGGGTGACCTCAGATGACCACAAAATGACCTTCCGAAAATTTGACTCAAAATGTTGACTGGTTGTTGTTTGACCTTCGTACCACCTTCCCTTCCGGAGATATGGTATATTTTCTCTTCGGGAAATCTTCAGGAATTTCCGGAAATCTGAACTTAAAATGAATATAACATTTTAGGAAAATCGTTTTATTTTAATTTTTTGATGTTTTATAGCAGCCTTGAATGTTCTTTAACTTTTAAAACCAAAAGGAACTGTTTTTGGGTCACTATAATAATTTTAATTAACAAAAGTTGTATCTTCGGAAATACTCAAAAAATGGCCGAAAATTACATTTTGGCAAATTTAATTAAAAATCCATAATTAAAAAAGTAAATGAGATATTTCAATTTTTCTTTTTGATTTTGAAAGCATTAGTCAAGTTCCATAACATAGTGCAACAAAATGGGCTCAAATTTGATTGCAAAGGTGGTTTCTAGAAAACAGCTAAATTAATTACAGTGCTGCAAAAGGGCTTACATCCACAACAGGTGCGATATAAATAAAATAAATAGAAAGGCTTGAAAATTGTACCAAACCTATTCTTTTAGTTTCTATCCATCAACACTTTATCCAAAACCAAAATGAATTAAATCGAACAAGTAATAATTGCACAATTAAAAAAAGCTGTTTTTCTTAAAAAGTCAAAAAGTGGATGTAAGCCCTTTTGCAACTCAATGTTCACAGTACCCACCAAGTTTCGTGCCCATACCACAGTTTTTAGTAATTTGACCTCAGATGACCCCCTGGTGACCTTGGATGACCCCGAAATGATCTCCAAAAATTTGGCTCTATATGTTGACTGTACCCACCAAGTTTCATGCCCATACGAGTTTTTAGTAATATGACCTCAGATGACCCCTGGGTGACCTCAGATGACCCCAAAATGACCTTCCAAAAATTTGACTCTAAATGTTGACTGTACCCACCAAGTTTCATGCCTATACAACAGTTTTTAGTAATTTGACCTCAGATGACCCCTGGGTGACCTTGGATGACCTCGAAATGACATTCCAAAAATTTGACTCTAAATATTGACTGTACCCACCAAGTTTGATGCCCATATGACAGTTTTTAGTAATTTGACCACAGATGACCCCTGGGTGACCTTGGATGACCTTGAAATGACCTTCCAAAAATTTGGCTCTAAATGTTGACTCTACCCACCAAGTTTCATGACCATACGACGGTTTTTAGTAATATGACCTCAGATGACCCCTGGGTGACCTCGGATGACCCCAAAAAGACCTTCCGAAAATTTGACCCACCAAGTTTCATGCTCATACGACAGTTTTAGTAATTTGACCTCAGATGACCCCTGGGTGACCTTGGATGACCCCAAAATGACCTTCCAAAAATTATAGCTCTAAATGTTGACTGTACCCACTAAGTTTCATGCCCATACAAGTTTTTAGTCATTTGACCTCAGATGACCCCTGGGTGACCTCGGATGACCTTGAAATGACCGCCCGATGATTTGACTCTAAATGCTGACTGTACCCACCAAGTTTCGTGCCTATACGACAGTTTTTAGTAATTTGACCTCAGATGACCCCTGGGTGACCTCGAATGACCTCAAAATGACCTTCCGAAAATTTGGCTCTAAATGTTCACTGTACCCACCAAGTTTCATGCCCATACAACAGTTGAGTAATTTGACCTCAGATGACCCCTGGGTGACCTTGGATGACCTCGAAATGACATTCCAAAAATTTGACTCAAATGTTGACTGTACCCACCGAGTTTGATGCCCATATGACAGTTTTAGTAATTTGACCACAGATGACCCCTGGGTGACCTTGGATGACCTTGAAATGACCTTCCAAAAATTTGGCTCTAAATGTTGACTCTACCCACCAAGTTTCATGCCCATACGACGGTTTTTAGTAATATGACCTCAGATGATCCCTGGGTGACCTCGGATGACCCCAAAAAGACCTTCCGAAAATTTGACCCACCAAGTTTCATGCTCATACGACAGTTTTTAGTAATTTGACCTCAGATGACCCCTGGGTGACCTTGGATGACCCCGAAATGACCTTCCAAAAATTAAGCTCTAAATGTTGACTGTACCCACTAAGTTCCGTGCCTATACGACAGTTTTTAGTAATTTGACCTCAGATGACCCCTGGATGACCTCGGGTGGCCTTGACCCACTAACCAATACAAACTTGTTCTGTCTGGGGTGAAGATGCACCCACTGTTTGAAGAATGTGCGACCCCTAGTCTCAGAGAAAATAGGTTTTTGCATTTTATGCATAAATTATGCAAATTAGGTACTTAATTATCATATTTTGCGCTAAAGAGATCCTCTGGTCATGCTACCCCCTACCAAGTTTCATCATCATAGCACTTAGGGTTCTTACGGATCCCCAGATACAGCTCCACAAGGCAGATTTCTTCCGATTTCCAACCATATTTGTAGAAGTGTTCCGCATAAATTATCGTTCCTGCCACCAGGTTTCGTTACCATACGCCTAACGGATCTTGATCTCAAGCTGTTAGTTTTAAAAGATATCTTTTAAACTCACAGAGTCCAATATATTTCATTTCATTTCATTTTATTTGACAGATAAAAAACATAAAACATACAGTAAAACACATACAATGATTGCACAATATTAAAAGTATTAAACATTTTCAATTGACCAGCAATTAACATGAGTTATTCATAAAGGAGTTATTAAAAGGCAAGACTCCAGTCCATGATGAGGAATCCCAAGACTCCTTCGGTGTGCAAAAACAAGAGAACAAACACTGAGCCTCTGGCAGGGATAGCCAAGAGTAACAAAAGTCACTGCAAAAACAACACAGCAAAACAGAGATCACACCGAAGGAGACAGGATTTCTCCCCATGAACTAGAGTCGGGTAAATAGATAAATTAAAACATATTACATATGAAACACTCTATAAAAAATCAATTCCAGCTGAGATTTTTGAAGTGCTCTTTGGAATTTGTTACAAACCCATTTAAACTGAAAAGAAGTTGATTACAGAGATCTTGAGGAAGTTGATCAAACAAAGCAGGAAATCTATTGAAAACAGTGAATTTAAAACCATCTGTGCGAGCATAGGTGTGACTAAATTTTTAATTCTCGTTGTGGCGAGGATTCACTGAGATAAACTTAAAGGGATTGATATCGTACCTCCCATACAAACATTTTGAAACAAAAGACAAAGCAAGGTAAGTATATCTGTTACGCATAGAAGATAAACCAAGCATTTCTAATCTGAAATTGTAACTAAGCTCCCCCCCCCCCCCCGAGGAGCAGGAACACAAATACGAGCCAGAAGTTTTTGAGCTTTTTCAAGTGATTTTAAATGACCAATTTGGTAAGGGAGCCACCCTGGTATTCCGTATACCAAAATGGGTCTACATAAGGTGGAAAATAATCTGACGAGAATATCTGGATCGTTACAATGGACCAGCCGCCTAATAAAACCAAAGAGTCTTGAAGCTCTTGAAGTAACATACATGACATGATCACCCCATTTCATATTAAGGAAATTAAAACACCAAGGTATTTATAACTGTGGACTACATCAATGGGCTTATTAAGAATGACATACGATGGGACCTGTCGACCAGCAACATTTCTCCTGGATAACCTCATGACCTTACATTTGTCTGGGTTTAAAGCCATCTTATTAATATTGCACCAGCTACCAATTTCATTTAAATCATTTTGAATGATATTGACGTCATCTTCCGAGTATAGAGGCCTATAAAGGAGCGTGTCATCTGCATATTGTGGAAGAGGAGACTGAACAAAATTTGGAAGATCTAAAACAAAAAGATTAAACAAAAGAGGACCCAGCACAGACCCTTGTGGGACCCCCGATTTAACAGGCACTCAGAGGATGCCCCTCTGAACTGAACACACTGGTAACAATTTAAAAGAAAGGAGGCGATCCAGTCCCAAAGTGGACCACAAATGCCATACAGATGAAGCTTCCTTAAAAGAACAGAATGACTGACCTTGTCCAAGGCCTTACTCCAGTCAAGAAAGATGATGTCAACATCAGGTGGAGATCGTTTATCAAGAATTTGTGACCAGTGATGGCAAACTGTAGTCAGGAGAGTGGTACAAGAGCGACCGGATATAAAACCCTGTTGTTGAGGAGAGATGAGCCCGCTTGTGTACATATACTCAACAACATTCCTTGTAACAACCCTTTCCAACAGCTTGCCAACCACGGAGCACGAAGATATCGGTCTATAGTTTTCAATGCTACTAAATGTTACCAGATTTGTGTATTGGGACGACATTTGCTCTTTTCCAGTCATCAGGGATTTTACCCTCACAGAGGGAAATATTAAAAAGCAATGAAAGAGGAAATGCAACCTGGGCTGCAGTATGCTCAAGCATGGTGGATGTTATACCATCAGGCCCGGGTGCTTTGCCATTTTTTAAAGACCAGATAAGTTTAAAAATCTCATGTGAATTAGTGGAAACATTGGTCAAAAAAGAAGAACCTTGATGACCCTCACACCAAGTATTTGTGTATCGTGTGAAAGGATCAATTAAATTTGATCATTATTATGCTTTGAGAATATGATTTTTGGTCAAAAATGTGATTTGAACTAATGACCTGTGCAAGAACTCTTATTAATTTTAAAATTAGGCAAAAGATTTCTTTTCTTTCAAAATTCGGGGCACTCAACTTTAGAAGTGACAGGTATGTGCCTACCGGCATCGCTAAGTAGGGGCCTATCGGGTACAAAGCGTTATTTTTAAAAAGAGGGTCATTGGGTACATATAATGAAAAAGGGGGTCATTGGGTATAAGATTTTGAAAAAAGGGGTCATTGAGTATAAGATTTCAAAACAAGGGTCACCAGGCAGAAAAATTTGAAAAAAATGGAGCAAAATTTGAAAGTTTCGTCATTTTTTGTGGCATTTTGATGATGCTATTCTAGAAAATCTAGAAAAAAAGGGGGTCATTGGGTAGCCGCAACCAAACAAAGGGGGTCATTGGGTAGCTGCAACTAAAAAAAGGGGGATCATTGGGTATGACTTTTAAAAAAGGGTTCACAGGGTATAGTCGACTTCAAAAGGGGGGGCATATTGACAGGCACATACCGTCACTCCAAAGTTGAGTGCCCCCGGTCAAAATTGTAGACATCCTGAAATGGATTCGGACTTTGAAGAGTTTCTTTGCTTGTCTAAACTATTGAAATATTAATATGTGATACAGTAGAGAAACAGCCCAATTCAAACAAATTTGTTTTGCTTTTTTATTATTTTATAATATACAATGTAGGCCCATGCAGGAAAAAGCCACTATCAAATCATATACTTCTAGTGCCCATTTCTATTCATCGTTATGTATTATTCTCCCGTGCATTAAATTCGCCAACTACCCTTGCAATAAATGGATATTATTAAATATTCGTAATTATCATTCATTACCCACCGTACCCTAAAGTCCGGTCATTGAAGGAAGTCCCGTTATGACGTGAAAACTACCACGAGAGGACAAAATCGAAGTTTGCATTCGACAGTGTGTAATGGCCAATGTTATTTTCACTAGGCGCAAGCGCAGATAGCTCATTTTTAGGTGACATCACCACCATTATCGGTCAGCAAAAGCTTTCGACTTTGGATTTATGAATGAAATTTAGCAGCAGAGTTTCCGGAGTTTTCCGAATTATGCAAATACGCAACCTATGACCTTTTTACATCAGAATATTAATAAGCATCATGGCACCCACTGAAAGAAAACCTGGTGGGAATTGATTCAGTTTGCAGCAAATTATGCTACTTTTTTGAACAGCTTATCGATAAATAATTCCACGAATGTGAGCACGATATTTTGAAAATGTACAAAATGTATGCAGTGGAATGTGGTTAAAAAATGACTCTTATAAATCTTGTTTGGAGTGTGGCTATTTACTGTAGTAAAATTTATATAACCCGTATTGTGATTGGTTGCAAAAACCATTCATTGCAATCGTAAGCCAATCAATGAACATGACGGCCTTTTACGGTATTAATTAATGTGACCCCCATGTGACTCGCCAGTAAAGTACGTCTAACCTGATTGGTTTACAAAACTACTTTGATAATTGCTAAGCCAGTCAGCATGCTCGATGCTTAACAACCTCGTAGAGGTTTTCGAGAGGTGAATTCACGTGGTGATCCAGCGATCGAGTATAAATTCAGCTTGACAACCAGGGCTGTCAACTCTCACGCATTGGCCGTGAGTCTCATGCACTGGGTCACTTTCTCACGGTCTGACGCCGAGGTAGTATAATCTCACGCCTACATTTGTAGGTAGTAAATGTCACGGAAAAAGCTGGAAAATAAGTAAAATCTCACGCATCTTCAAAATCTGTGTGAATATCCTTAGTTTTCAGCATCAAAGATACTTGCGATGACCAGTTTTTTTGCGGACACATTGATAAGGCCAAATAAAAAAATAAACATGTTTCACGTCCCCTCCCGCTTCCTTTTTTGAGGTTTCCTCAAATATATTTTTATTTTTTGAAATTCAGTTATAACTTTTCAAAAAAATATGTTTAGGAAGTTGGGATGCATTCTATAGCCTTGTTAAGATACAAGAAACACTTTAGGAAGATTTTGTGATCATTAGAGGGGGTGTAACTCTCAGAACAACAAATAAAAAAGGGCCTCCTCCTTTTTCCAGGCATTATTGTATACGCTTAGACTGCCTAACTGGCCTGTATCTCGTTTCGGCCAAAGTCGTCTGTAATACATACCTGTTTTTAATGACTTTGCAACAATGTTTCTATTGTCAGCAATAACAGCTTGCATTCACACTTTTGAGTTTATATGGTGAATTTTCGTACACATCATAAATAAGTGAAATCAGAATATCCTGAAAGGAATTTAGGTAACGAATTCAACAACACTGACCTCGCAACAGCTAATGTTTTCATGTAAACATGGAGTCATTAGACATTTTAGCCTACGCCAGATCCTACTATCGGATCGTTGAAACAACGAAACCTCAATCCCCGGCCTCATTCACGAATTCACTCACCTTCCTACACCACCAGTTGAAATAAAACTCGAAACGTCCCGTGTTATTCCTCAAAACTACATGCACCTTCATTAATAAAAAATTGAAATCCTAGTAGAAATCCGTTATCGAAAATTGTTTGATATAAAACGTCACCAAAAGTAATTTTTTTTTTTTTTTTATACCGCGTGTCAAAATGGCGGCCGCAGTCGCATCCCCCAGCTTTGTACATGTACCCAGGTCACGGTATGTCTACGTGACGAACAGTCAAGGTCAGAGAACAGCGCAACCTGTCTGCTGTAATATAATGGCTCCGCCCAATGAACGGCGCTGTCAATCATCCTTATTCACAGGCGCCTTTGTCGAACAGACTTTTACGCAGGTAAGAGCCTGCGCTGTCATCACTTTAGCGATTAGGATCGACGAGCGTCAGGCCGACAAAATCTGGTTGTGTAGGAGACTATCATCGTGATGCCCACGTTGGAACCATTGGATTACGGAAGAAATATTCATACCAGGACTGAAGCAAATGTGGCCATTTCTATGTTTGTACCGGGCAAGTACGGACATTTTTCAACACGGAGCTAGCGGAAAATACTGCAAATTCGGCCCAAGGTAAGTAAAGGGTTGGGGATCGCATTTTTAACTTTGACTAAACTGTTTCGGAGTTAAGGCATGCTAAAAGTAGACCATTTCGGGGCTGTATTTGGTGTACATGTGACGCTTTTGAAAAGAGTAAAAACGACCACTTATTCGCTATTGCTGAAGTATACCCGCCGAATCATGTACCAATACACAAGGTATTGGTACATGAGATCAGGTATAGTATACGCTAAAACAGCTCTAAGTTAGGCATGTTCACAACATTTTCAAGTAGGATATTTCACATGGAAATTATTTTGTTTAAAAAGGTGATTATTTAACTTAAAAAATGAGGGGTCAACCATGTCTGTAGGTCAAAAACTAGCGGGTTATGGGCAAATGTCTGTTTTAAAAAACTGCACTTTTCTGCACCATCATTGACAATGCCTTACAATGACTTAATAGGCCCCCTACTGTACAAAAAAAGCATGTAATGCATCATTTTTTCCCACGATGATCCATTTTAAACAAAGGCGATTTTATTTTATGAAATCTAACTTTCACTGCATGCTGACTTCTGTATCAAGGATAAAGTACCAGCACTTTTTAGACTACGCGTCAAGTTTCTGGTGTCGAAATTTCAAATTTTTGTATTTCCCTATGGGGATTACACAGTTAAGCTACTGTGAGCTACTGTGGTCCAAACTTTTTGGATTGAATGTGTCGCAAATAGATAATTGGTTTAATTTTACAAAAATGTATTTTTTTTATGTTGGATGTGCCATCACCCTCTGCTTTTACTTCTACTGATTTGTTCTGCTGCCCTCTGTCTTTATCTGAAACTTTCTGACCTTTTACCTTTCATCTCCTTTCAATTTCATCTTTTTGTTGAACACCTGTTTTTACTTTATTGTTCACTCTTGCTTCACTTCACTGCTTCTCTCACTCTGTGATTGGTGCATCTTGCATTTTCTGTATTGTCTCCTTTGTTTGCCTGTGTATTGATTTTGAAAGGATTATTTTGTATAGGAGTTTGATGCATGTTTTTTTTTTTTTTTTTTTGTATGTGAGCTGATGACTGAACGAGATGGATATACATGGGAGTGTGAGGCCAAATTTTTTCCTGCAGGATTTTTGTGTGTAAAAGGAATGTATGCAAGCTGATGAATGTGAGTAATGTTGGCATCCAAAACCAAAATTTATTTTTATACTGTAAACCCTTCCTTGACCGGAGATTGTATAAAAATTATTTAGGGTATTTATTTAGTCTATTTCTTAGGTTAGTTTAAAGTAATTTTAGGGATAACGGAATTTAATTAGTGTAGAATACTTTGCCAATAATTTCAGGCCTTTGCAAAAATTGTTTTCTGATGATTTGAAGTTGAAGTTTTGGATATGTTTGATACTGATTTTGAAATGGATGTTTGGAGATATTTTGGTATGCAATTTTGTTTTCTCGAGACATGAAATTTAGTTGCAAAAATCTTTTTCGTTAATTACGAAAATTAATTAGGCCTATATTTTTTTTTTTTTTCTTCATAATTCATTGATATTAAATTTGGTTGGCCGCAATTTCTGCATGAAAAGTTTTGTGCATCACCTTTAAAAGGAGTCTTGAACTCCGGTGATCCCCTTTCAGACTTGTTTGCACGATAAGCTTGCTTGTAATTCCAAATTTTATTTGTTTTTCTGAATGCATTTTTAGGAAGTTGACGTTTTTACCTTCCCTTTCAGGTAATTGAACGTCACCGCTTCCTTTTCACAAAACCCATCCCTTGTCGTGCTTTTGTTTAATTACCTTGTCCTTTAGGCCTACACTTGTAGGAAATCGGACTTGGTCTTGGTTTTTATTATCAATTTAGGCCTTTATTATTTATCACCTTGTCCTTTAAGCCTACACTTGTAGGAAATTGGACTTGGTGATAACTTTCATAATTAATTTAGGCCTTTTATTATTTTGTGTCTCGATAAAAAAAAAAATGTTCAGTGCATTTATGCTGAATTTATACGCTGAATAATTCAGCGACACATGCTGAGTTTTGTTCAGTGATGCACACTGAAATTTTCAGTAGGCCTACACGCTGAATTTTGTTCAGTAAAATACGCTGAATGTGTATTTAGCTTTTCAGCTTTTGTTGCTGATTCAGCTTTTGTTTATTTGTTTGCACGCTCGGTAGATACTGGTGGCTGGGCGCCTATCTGTATAAAAAAGCCCGCCCGCTTTCTTCCGACATGGATTGTGCCTGCACCAAAATTAGTTCAGTTGCAAATTTGGGGGCTTTGGATTTGTAGATAGAACCCGCCCATTTATTGCTTTATTGTGGTTTTGTGATTGGTTTATTGTGAAATATTAATGTGCAAAGGCCTGTGCTTTATTTAAATTAATTTTGAAGCTTGTAGGTTAGGTTTCCGTCAGTAGATTAAGTTAGTAATTAATTTAGGATTTATTTAGTTAGTTTTGCTTTCTTTGGTCAAGTCTGGGTTTCATTTGTATTTTTGGCCCATTTCCTTTTTAAAATCCATTTGATGCCAACATTATGTCTTTGTTTTCTAAATGTCTAAATGTTAAAAGTTCGCTTATATAAAACATTTGCAAATCAATAAAATAAAAAAAATCATGAAGTAAAAATATTATGTGCAATATATGAAGAAAAAAAAAAAGGAACTTGATAATTAAATATTTTTGTCTGATATGCTATATTTTATTGTCTTTAATAGAACTTTATTGTGTTTCGCTTTACTCATTATTATTCAAATTTTCCCGCCGCTTCACCTTTTGTTTCTGCTCCTTTAGGCCACGCTACCCACGGCCAGGGAATTGTCCGACTTCGTCATAAGTCGGACTTTTATTCATTTTCCAAAACCTCTGGTCCGTGACATAATTTTTGGTGGCAGCGGTGGGATAGAACAACTTTGGGTAGAACTTCAGATGTACATGGCACGGAACAGTTCAAGTTGCTACCACTTTCCGAGATGAGCAGTTCAACGATAATAAACTTTGTTATAACTTTGATATTGGGAGTCCGGCGTTTCTTCAACAACGCCAAATTCAAACCAAACTTGAACTTTGTCACATTGTTCTCCATCTTCAGTTCTTCCTGAAATAAACTTTGTTTTTGAAGCTGTTTACCAATCGTGATGGCCATACATACATTTGTACATGGTTGGTTTACATACAACAAGGAATTTGAAGAACTTTGTTATCAATTCTTCGTGTGCAGTCTGGTGGCTGAAATTTAAGACTTTTATCAATGCTGACATCGCATCGATATCATTTGCTGGGCTGTTATCTTCAGAAATGGAACTTTTACTTTAAACCAAATCTTCGCTTCTAGTGACTCTTCAAAACCAAGTCTTTACTTCGATCATCTTTTCATCGCTCAACACCAATCTGAGATGTAGTTTGTGTCAGGTTGAACAAGTTAACAAGTTCGTCCAGTGAACTTCACCAAACTTACCAAACCAAACTATTCTTCAACATCGGGTACCAGACAGGTGGCGTTGTGCAACATACTTTTTTTTTAACGAACAATGAACATTTCGCATCATAGTCAATGATCAATATTGATTTATGTTGCATCTTGCATCTTCAATTTGTTTTTAAAAAAAAGTCTCCTAACTTACTTATATAGTAAGATTCGGGGACTAATCTTGTTGGGTGGGGAGTTTTGTCGCAAATAGATAATTGGTTTAATTTTACAAAATGTATTTTTTTATGTTGGATGTGCCATCACCCTCTGCTTTTACTTCTACTGATTTGTTCTGCTGCCCTCTGTCTTTATCTGAAACTTTCTGACCTTTTACCTTTCATCTCCTTTCAATTTCATCTTTTTGTTGAACACCTGTTTTTACTTTATTGTTCACTCTTGCTTCACTTCACTGCTTCTCTCACTCTGTGATTGGTGCATCTTGCATTTTCTGTATTGTCTCCTTTGTTTGCCTGTGTATTGATTTTGAAAGGATTATTTTGTATAGGAGTTTGATGCATGTTTTTTTTTTAGTTGGGGAGTATGTGAGCTGATGACTGAACGAGATGGATATACATGGGAGTGTGAGGCCAAATTTTTTCCTGCAGGATTTTTGTGTGTAAAAGGAATGTATGCAAGCTGATGAATGTGAGTAATGTTGGCATCCAAAACCAAAATTTATTTTTATACTGTAAACCCTTCCTTGACCGGAGATTGTATATAAAATTATTTAGGTATTTATTTAGTCTATTTCTTAGGTTAGTTTAAAGTAATTTTAGGGATAACGGAATTTAATTAGTGTAGAATACTTTGCCAATAATTTCAGGCCTTTGCAAAAATTGTTTGCAAAAAACCCTCTATAATAAGCAATGTGGACATGTCTATCTAAGTATGGGTATTTACACCAATTTTGCGATAAAAAATAGAAAATAAAAAGCCCCTCTTCCTTTTTTTTTTTTTTTTTTTTTCGAAAACCGGACGTGAAACATATTTTATTTTTTACTTGGCCTAACAAGTAACTTTTATAGGTCATAGGGTAGAAACAATAGTTGTACAATTGTACGAAATATACATTTTGTTATAGGCCTAAAATGTTTACAAAAATATATTGGTCCACACGTTGTGCATGTATTCAGTTGTTCGACGTATAGATATGATGTTGTCCGAGCAATATATGTGACCTTTAATGCTTCAAACACAACGTCTACAAGACCCAGCACAGACCAGAACACAACAACAACAAACAGGACATCATGCAATAGCCATGAACACTTGACAAGTTAACAATAACAATGCTTGACTTCAATTAGGTATCCTAGGTGAATTCAAATTTGCCATCAAATTGCATCGTTTTATATATCAAATTAAAGCCCTTGAGTAAACTAAGCCAAAACTGAAAACCTTTTTTTCATAGCACTTTCCGTAGCAAAGTTACATCTTGTCAAAGATTGACTTTCATCAAAAAGATTCAGCTAGCAAAATTCCCCAAAAGCGGCATTTCGGGGTGTTTCTAGATCTTAGTCTCATGGCGATGGCAGCTTTTTTTTAATGGAACTGCTATCAAAATCCTCTAAAATTCCATGTGCGACTTGATTATCACCATAAAAATCATATATTTGGGTCAAGTGAAGTATAGAAAACATATTTATGTAGGTTTCCTTCACCCACCTATTCTCGAAAAAAATTCAAATTTCTATGTAAATATGCATTGTGTTGGGGCCCCGGTCTCGGCGAATTCGCTGACTAGTAAATGTGTTAACTAAGGTTTGCCTAGGTTACCTACTTCAATTGTCAAAAAAAATTATGAACAAATAAAAACTTCATAAAACTTTTTTAATTTCAATATAATTTCTCAAACATGATTCAAACTCAACTTCAAGTGCTGAACAACACAAACCTGTCTCAGGTTAAGGCCAAGCATCCTTAAATTCAGTGTTTTCGGCAGAAATTCTTGAGCGACACCTCAGCTGCTGCTTTCCTTCTCTGCACGGTGCTGCAAAAGGGTTGTTATTCCACGTGGGTACACCTAGCCCACAATGCAATGCAAATCGTTCACAAATCACATGATGAAACATGTGATCAAATTATTTTTAACCAGAATGATGATTATGTTCAGTAAAATTATCATAAAAACCATTTTTATACACTACTAAACATTTTATATGATATAATTTAAGATTTAATACAATAATATTGAAAATATTAAAAAGTTTGGAGAAAAAAAAAGCTATACCCACAAACCCCCTGCTAAAATTGTCGCCATTTTGTTTCTGTCGTAGAAAACGCACCGAAGGAAACCTGTTGCAGAAAACCTCTTTTGTGGTGAAAGTGTTGGATTTTACAAGCCAATTGTGTCACCATGCCTCGAATTCAGATAAAAGGAGGCGTATGGAGGAATACAGAGGTGAGATGATACTATCAGATTGTCACAAAATGGTCACAAAGCTACCACGTATTTTGCATGGTGCAAAATTCAACAGACTTGTAGTTGTACTGTCATTTCACAGTCACAGATCTGTACAGATTAATAAAGACAAGACATTTTCATTCATGTTATGGTATTTCTAGAACCAGAAGCTGAATCGCTTTAGTTGTGTTTATATAATTAATTACCTACTCACAATCGTCAATCATCCATCGCGTATTATTTTGATTTGAACAATTTACGATCGATTCACTCGGTCGGACATCCGGTCCGGGAATATTGTCCCCTTTTTACAAGCGCGCGCATAGCAACCAGCTCGAGAAAGGGGAACTGCATGCCCATGGCAGCCCATGCATTTTATAATATAGGTATGCTAGGTGAATTCAAATTTGCCATCAAACTGCATCATTTTACATATCAAATTAAATAAAGCCCTTGACTCCTTGAGTAAAGAAAGCCAAAACTGAAAACCTTTTTGTCATGACATAGCACTTTCCGTAGCAAAGTTTAATCTTGTCAAACATTGACTTTCATCAAAAAGATTCTGCTAGCCAAATTCCCCAAAACAGCAATACGGTGGTGTTTCTAGATCTTAGTCTCATGATGATAGCAGCTTTTATTATGGAACTGCTATCAAAATCCCTCTAAAATTCCATTGTGCAAGTGTCTCATCACCATAAAAAATCATATATTTGGGTCAAGTGAAGTATAGAAAACATATTTATTTACTCCGTAGGTTTCCTTTATGCGTCGGAAATACAACCAATACAAGATAAGACAGAACAGGCTTTTCCATACAGTGAACAATATAAACAAGAAATGGAATCCAATGTTAACATATATCTGCACAAGCGACTGATAGCCTATCTTTAGTATTGATGCTTTCAGCCTTTAAATGATAGCAAGAAATGGAAATCGCCCCAATGGAAAGATTTTAATCGTGAAATTGATCGCCACATCTTATGGATTCACATTATCCTCCGGCAGAAATGTCAAACTGTCAATTAACAACGTCTACTAGTGGACTGGTTTTGAAATCCACTCTCATCAAACTAATCAAAACTGTAAACTAAAATTTTATCGAAAATATCAAAAGAAGAAATACTAAATATTGCTTAGTTTCAATGATGCTTACCGATCGAGTCGCCTTGGGTCGTGCGTCATGAATTGGGGTATAGGAAAAGGGTGGAGGCGTTACATTTTTTCATTTTATTCGGGACGTTTTGTCCCAGATCTCAAGAATAGAGAGGGGTACTGAACTAGTTTTGGTCTCATTTTGTTGCTTATTTATCTAGCTCAAATTGTGGAAAGAAAGAACTTCACACTTTATTTACTTCTTGAGATATTGCAATTCAAAGGATGTGAAGTCAGGGGTGGAGGATCCTACGGTTGAGGATCCTACGGTTGAGGCATGTGTTAAAGTATAGGGAATGTTGATTTTTAGCGCCTCACAAATATATTTTTTACTGTAACTTTATAACCCAACAAGGTATTGAGATAGATTATGTACCATTGTTTTGGTATTTATGTCTAGTTTGAAATGTGACCAGTTTTACTCCAAGCTAAGTTGATTTTTTGCAAGTGTGCTGCATTATGTGTCATGGGTTCTAGGATTTTCCTATACGTCACTGTGTTAAGTATTCATTTATGGTCCGAAATGTTCTGAAGGTCATATTTTTGATGGAGTTACCCCAATGCTGTAAAAGTTAAAAATTTTTGGATGAAAATTTGATGAGGAATTCAAATATGCCACCGGTTTTTGTGTGGGGCATGGAGGAAAAAAGTTTTGATTGAAAATGTAATAAAAATCATAAAATATATGTACAACTTTTGAACACCCTGTATCTCAGTAAGGCAACATAACTCATCATTACAAGTTTGCTTTTTTTGAAAGCCTACAATGTTATTAGCACATCTAAAAAGGTTTTAGCAGAACAGGTGTTTAATATAATAAATAAGAGAGGAACAAAATAGTATACTTTTTGAACTAAAATTTAACTTTTCCACCCTATATGACATTTGTGGCACCCTGTATATTGACCAATTGTTTGTATGTGTGTATTCCTGGTACTTTAAGCTTTATAGTGATATATAATTTTATAGGGTTTTGTTGAACAGTTTATGAATTACATCAGTTTAAGTACAAAAACATGTAAATTGTTCAATTTTTTAGTATGTAACGCATTTGGCCCCCAATTCATGGCGCACGACCCTTGATGGTGTATTTCCGATCATTTTGCAAAGTGGTTGAAAAATATTTCCAAGACGCGAGTATCGCCATTATGCATGGCCCGGTAACCTGGATAAAATTTAACGCAATCTATCATCCAATCCTAGTTCACCTATCACCTGAGTGATCACGTGGTTTGCCGAATGAAACCGAATGAAGCCGAATGAACGGTATCGGTGTCGGAACGAGGATTGTTAGTTTACTTGTAAACAAATTGTTTCGCCGGCACGTTTCAAGAAATTAAATTTACGATCTTTTGATAATTAGTTACGGATCGTTTTATTTTAACCTCTGGCATGAGAGATTGAAAATGTGGGTTAAAGATAAGCCACTCTGTGTTCTCATTTTGCAACCAAAATAGGCTTCTCATAAAGCTTAAATTTGCGGGACATTATGCTGGCCATCCATGGATTTGAAACATGGCGGATATACCAAGCACCCTCACTACGTTCGGGTCTGTGAGGGTGCTCGACCAGGCATAGGTTTCCTTGACCAACCTGTTCTTGGAAAAAGTTTGAAATTTCTATGTAAATATGTATTGTGTTTGGGCCCCGGTCTAGGCGAATTTCGCTGACTTGCAAATGTGTTAACTAAGGTTTGCCTGGCATACCTACATTTTACGGCAATCTTTTCTTTTAGACCACCCGAGCTATATAAGGTTAAAACTACGAATTTATCAAATTAAACTTTCGCATCAAGGTTAAACATGTTCTTAGCTATACACAAACATACCTTTTATTTTGTTGAACAAGCTTATTTTGTTCAAAAATCTATGTTTTTATCACAATTTTTTGATGTAAAAGAAATGAATACAAAACCGGTGATGCAAACTCTAAAACTATTGCGTAGCACGAGCGCTTGATGTACGCTCATTTTGACAGTGATTTACGCTCGCGAATCAAGCATTTTCAAGCGCGTTTCATTGACACTATTTTACTGCATGACGCAATTTTGCATTTATTCTAGATGGCGAATTTAACGAAAAATACGATGTGTTTTTCTTTTTAAAAATCCCTCATTTCAAAAGTTCTTTGCCAAATTCGACTCACTTAGTCATCTTTTTATGTGATGGAAGTAGCGCTGATTTTATGAATGTATGTTCCTTGCTTTTCCAATTGAGACAAAAACTTCCTAGCAGGAATAGCAGTTTTCACTTGTTTTCAAGAAGTTGTTTTAATCTGTGATCAAGCCATCAGCCAAGATGGCGAAAGCTCAGTTCCGTGAGTAATATTTATTGGATTTGGCTAACATAATTAACCAGTTTATGATCTCAACAATCCTACCAAATGAATCTCTTTGCTGTTGTTTTAACCTTGTTTTTTACCCCATAATTTCCCTCATTTATTGAAGCCCTGCCTTCCTTCCAATACATTAAACCTTGACTTCAAAGTGTTGGGCAACTGTTTAACCTTGATGCAAAAGTAAGAATTCAAGTAGGGTGTTAACCCCTGACTGTTCCCAACCTGTCTCGATGTTCAAATGGACCCCAATGGAAATAAGCTTCAAAAGAGGCTTTCTTGGGTTATCCATTACAGGGTTGTCAAAATAAAAACCCTGAACAAATCAAATCAAATCAAACAGAGGTACATGTAGACAACATTATCCTGTCAAAACTGTACATACCGGTTATTCAAACACTCAAGTATCTAAGAATCAGCATGAATAGGAAATTAAAAAGCTGTGAAGTGGGACACCTAGGTTTCATTATCACGAGGTATAGGACTTTTTATTTTTTCGGAGAAGAGCAGGTAGGCAACTACTTGATTATATTTCTACATTGTTCATACTACATACTCTGAAAATTTTAGAAAGTTTTTTTAAATCACATTTTTGTTCATAAAATGGGGGTTATAGCGCCCTCAACAGACACTCTCTCCATAGGGCTACATGTAAAGACCAGTTATAGACAAATGGCCCTAAAATAAAACGGACTCGTTCATTTTTCCTCAAATTTTGCATATGATGTAGATTTAACATCTGGAATGTAATGCAAGTGGTGTCATTGCTGCTCTTCTAAATTCATTTATGAAATGTCCACCCCAGACCAAGGTGGGACCATGTGCTTCTTTTGTCGAGTTTCCCATCAAGATTTCAAATGAATATTTTGTTCTGGGACTGATTATTCGGACTGCACAATGACCAATATTTACTCATGAATGAAAACCAATAAAATATATAATATATATATGGCTTATTCCATGAAGTTGGGACACATTACAAATTGGGAGAATTTTATAGTATAAATGCAGTTTAATATTTCTTATATGAACCTTTTCTCCTCAGTTGATATTTTCTAAATAGATATGATGTTTAACTTTCATGTAAAAAGTTACTTGAAAATTGTACCTATTATTTTTTTATTTTTACGGACCATTAAGTGGTTGGTGTCCAGCACTTTTTAGGGCAAAAAAAATAACATAAAAAAAGCAAGTATGCGGAATACAAATAATTTCAATTGTAACATCAAACAGTCACAGTTTTACATAAAATTACATGAATTAATGTTAGTAGTAACTAAAAAGTACATTTAAACAAAACAGAAACCAGTCAATTAAAATTTATGGGATGTCAAAAATGAGCTTCCCGATGCTACACGCGTGTCCAGAAAAATAAGTGTAGCATCGGTATAACAGCTCACCCACAGCACATACATGTATCATTCAAATCAATTTGTTTTGTGTTTTTATTGATGTAAACGTGTTTATAGGAAATTTGACCAGCATTTGTGCCTAAGCTCTCAGTCATTTTAAAATTTCATGAGAAAATGTCACCGTGGTGTCCACGTGTAGCATCGGGAGATTTCAAACCATTATACTTGCTTACAGCAAGGTCAGTACACATACTGACATGAATGGACTTATTTTAAGATGTGACTGGGTAGGGGTTTTCAAGGGAACTTGATTTGAGGAGCTGCCATTTTACCAAAGAGTAAATATTTTGAAAAAATGGTGCGGTGTCCATGTAGCATCGGGATGTAGCATCGTGATCAAAGTATAGCATTGGGAAGCAAACAGTTAAAATTTATGTAATTTCTTCTTATATTTTGAAACTAGATGACAAACAACTAAACATTAACTTTTGAGGGCAGGCAAACATTGTAAAATATTTATGTGTTCAATACAAATTTTTATGCACTATCAGACACGGTGTCCATGTAGCATCGG
This sequence comes from Amphiura filiformis, assembly GCF_039555335.1. Classification (NCBI taxonomy): domain Eukaryota; kingdom Metazoa; phylum Echinodermata; class Ophiuroidea; order Amphilepidida; family Amphiuridae; genus Amphiura; species Amphiura filiformis. The sequence goes on along the minus strand of NC_092634.1, from coordinate 4,474,424 downwards.
TACACAGTTTTGTCAGTTTTATGTATTCACCAATTTTTTAGGTATCCTTGTTTTATTTTTTCTACAACTTTTAATGTCCGTAGGCCCAAATATAATTTTTAAATAACTTTACCACAAAGTATGATTACTTCTTGTGCAAAACTCACAATCCTACCGATTCTACAGGACACGGTGTCCAAGTAGCATCGGTAGAATTATGTTGAATTTTTGCAACAAAGGCAAGTTTTTTTTTTTACTTCTAGTTTTAAAATAAACTACCAGCTGTGAATCTAATACTTTCTGAACCATCCTAGGTAGCTGCAAATATATTCCTTGTGAATTTTAGATACAAAAAGAAATCAAACATAATTTTGAATAGATTTACCTGTCATCCTTCATTTTTGATGCCTCATAACTTTTGTTTCTGATTTAAGATAGTGTAATTGGTAATATTATGCTAATTTGCCATGGTAGGACATCATAAAAAGTATTTTATTAAGACATGTTATGGACAGTATGTTTAAAATAGAGAGCTAGTATAAAATGGTGTCCATGTAGCATCGTGATATTTGCCTCGACTACTGAACAACAAAGCACTTCCACAGAAATTCTGTACTTTCCAATGTAAAAGATCACTTTTTTGTTGAAGTATGATAGTTGAAGTAACTAAAACACACATTACATTTAGAATTAAGTCATTTTGAAATTTTGACCCTTATGTCACACTTTGTGCCCCAACTTCATGGAGTTAGCCATATATTAATAATTAAGTTTGTTTTTCAATTTTGTTTCTCAGGATGAGATTTTGAAGGCAGCTGTTATGAAGTATGGCAAAAACCAGTGGTCAAGAATTGCCTCACTGCTGCACAGAAAATCTGCTAAACAGTGCAAAGCCAGATGGTAAGGTCAAACTTTTGTACAGGATGGTAAAAAAACACCTGCCCAATTCATTTCATTATAGAAAAGATGTCTAAATGAACTCCCAGACATCTTAGAAACTAAGTACTGGTAAATAAATACTTTTAGGTCATTTTAATACTTGCTTAGAGTGATTGTAAATGTGGAAAAAAGAGGTGAAATACCCTGCTACTTGGTGATTGTTTTTGCCCGCACTCTCTTATTTTTAAACTGATTTTCATAAAAAAGTTGTCAAAATGCACAGGAGGATGAACCACTTCAAATGAGACATGTAGGTAAAATGTTTGAAACATTTCACTTTTTACTACATTAATTTGTCCTTTGTCTTTGTGTCTCAATATGTCAGGTTTGAGTGGTTGGATCCAAGCATCAAGAAGACCGAATGGAGTCAGGAGGAGGATGAACCACTTCAAATGAGACGTGTAGATAAATGTTTGAAACATTTCACTTTTTTACTGTTGTCCTTTGTCTTTGTGTCTCAATATGTCAGGTTTGAGTGGTTGGATCCAAGCATCAAGAAGACCGAATGGAGTCGAGAGGAGGATGAAAAGCTGCTACATCTGGCCAAGTTGATGCCCACACAGTGGCGTACAATAGCACCTATTGTGGGCAGAACTGCAGCTCAATGTCTGGAGCGATATGAGATATTGCTGTGAGTATAGTTTGAAGAATTTTACTTATTGTTTCTGATTTATTAACTGGAAATGTTAATTTTTTCATGTTAAAATAACTTATAATTATAATACTGAGCGTCTTGTCCATGTGGACAAAAGGCTGTGAGCATGCAAGGCATCCCAATTCACATCATCATCAGTCGCCTCCAACTATTGCGATCTTGGGCAAGCGAAACAATTTTGATTGGCTGCAGCATCCCTTCAGTATCTCCCAGGAGGTGCTGGACATACTGTAAGTACAGTGTGCGCGGCCGTCCCGGTCTCATCCCAATTCAGATACTATGCTTATATATAACATACTTCTTGATGAATTGCAGGTTGGCAAACTATTTGTACAGGATATTTCTGCATCAAGCTCCAAAATAACCAAACACCCAGGAGCCATTTACCCAATGGTCATAACATTTTGGCTCCTGGTCCACACCAATATCATGTGAACCAGGCTCTACCTTTTTTTTTAATAGAGCCTGGTAGTTAAAGCAGGTTTTGTATTTAATGTGTACAATTTAAATGACTCTTAGCTCTTTAAAAATGGCTCCTGGTTCACTAGATAATCTCAGGACCAGGAGCTACTTTTTCCAAATGTGTGGCTCCTGGTCCAGATCTGGTTATTTTGAGGCTTGTGCATAACACTTTAATATTAATTTTTCCTTTGTGGGCAAATTAGAGAATAAAAGAAAGTTTTTTTCTTTTACCTGTCCAATATGCCTATCGTGTCAAAATGAATTGGCTGGTCAATATTTTGAGTAGTGGATAAGTGGATGTTAATGCCGCTGTGTCCACTACGATAAAAACATTGGCCATCCCATGCAATATAACATGATACCGTAAAACCCCATCTACAAGCATATATAGTGTTTTTTATGAAAGTTAAATTAATTCGAAACAAGCGTAAATATGCCAATACAATAGATTGGTCTTAAAATAATACTTGTTTGTATTTGCTTGGATCCGTAATTTATTTGCGCAAACTCCATAATGGCGCCTGGATTAATGTAGCTTTCATCCGAAGCACTCTATATGCTTGTAGACGGGGTTTTACGGTATCAGTAGGCAAAATACAAAATCCCATCTTATTCAGTTAATTATAATCTTTATTTAAGTAAAACTGTTACCTTTGTGAGGACATCCCTGTTGTTTTAAATGTACAAAACTATCACGAACATCTAAGCTGCTGAACCGTGTTCTTAGTTATGTGTAGTACACAAATTCTTGAGGATCAACAAGCATTCCGACGTTGCTTGGCTGTCTTATATCAGTATCCACTATCATTGGATAATGATCACCTGAAAAATAGGGCTCAACCGATTATCGTTACAATATCCGATCTGATAATCGGTTGAGCCCTATTTTTCAAGTAATCATTAGCGTTATTTTTTTTTTCAAATTAACTGTGAATGGTCCTAGCACTTAAGATTTGGTCCAGTGGTTCTCCAAAGTCGCCAAAAACTTTCTAAAAAAAAAATTCATTGATATTGGATCATATCGGATATCGGACGACATTACAACATCGATATCGGATATTGGATCGGTAGACAAATGCCATATCGGTTGAGCCCTACTGAAAAACAATCAAATTGTGTAGATTCTTAACAAGACACATGAACTGAATAAGAATGTACAAATGATGACTTGTCACCTTTACAGGGACCAGGCTCAGAAGAAGGAGACTGATGGAGAGACTACTGATGACCCCAGAAAATTGAAACCAGGGGAGATTGATCCCAATCCTGAGACAAAACCAGCCAGGCCTGATCCCATTGATATGGATGAAGATGGTATGACTATAATGGACCACAATAGCCTCATCCCATTGGCATAGTTCAATAACCTCATTTAACAATCATAGTGCAAAATTTGACCTCAAGTTGCAGAGTATGAGTTTTTGTACCCAAATTTTCAAAGGTCATTCAATGAATGTGCAAATGTATTGGGGTTAAAGTAATGTGCCCTGATAGATGAGCATGTTGTGGATCCTAGTGGTCACTTCACCTTTGCACAGTTTTTTTTTTTTTTTTTCTGAGAGCACATCGGACACACCAAATTGCATTCTGAATTCAAGGAATGTCCTTTGATATCAAATAATTTGCGATATAATACAAATTTTATGGCAAATTATTAGAAATTTACATTTAACTATTTGTAGGTCTTTTGGGAAACTTCATGCATATTTTTTAAATAATACAAAAGGTCAAAAGTTTCATATGATGGTTGGCTTTTCCTCCCAGATTATGTATCTGAAAGGAATAAAGTTTAAATGTAAAATTTCAATTTTTAATAATTTGCAGTAAAGATTGTGTATTATATAGCAAATTTTAAAAATCAAACATTATTTGATATCAGAATGACATTCCTTGTACTCAGAATGCAATTGGTGTGTTTGATGTGCTCTCAGGTCACACAAAAAATACTGTGCAGAGGTGGGTGCCCAAGCCCTTAAATTTGCCAATTATTGAAAAATAAATGGAGATACAAAACAGAAATGGGGTACTACAAAAATATGCATTGTACATTCTCATGACTTTCCACCCAGGTATAAATGTAAGAGATGAAAGGATGGACCAGTTTAAGTCAGTTTAATGCTGGTTTCATACTTCCTGCTGCTGAGCGGTGTGACGATTCATCATGCCGCATGCACTTGTCTGCAAGCGGGAGCGGCGCACTGCTGGGTGGCAGCGGCATAACTCTGAAAGCCACTGTTTGCCGATCAGCACCTCGCCGCTACAAAATCATATTTTTTTCTCATACGTCAGAGCGGCACCGCTCCAAGTTGACTTGAATTCAACTTCCAGGGATGCTGGGCTAATCGGTGGGGTGATCGATATATATCAGCTTGCCGCTGGTCACCGCTAGCGTTTCTGGTGCGACTGCGAAGTGAAGCAAAATCATCTTTTCAGAGTCGTAAGGGACAGGAAAGTATGAAATCAGCATAACACCAAAATTCCTTCCTACAATACAATATGCGGGGTGCTATAACATCGCATCCTTTATCATCCCACACGCACAATCAGTAGAACATACAGTATACACACATTCTTGTGCGATGTATGCTACGGGTTTTTCCAAGATACGCAATGACATGTTACTTTCGGTCAAACAGACTTCCAGTAAAGACGCCCAGGATTTACATATATATAGTGGGATATTTTCGCTGGTTTAATTTTTAGCAATTTCATCAGTTCTGGACAGTTTAGTAGGTGTTTAATTCATGTTTCCAAATATATTCACATTAAGTAGTAATAAGTATGTGTAATAAACATATTTGTGAGGCCAAAAATTTGCAGCTGCCTGTTCAACTGCATAAAACACAAAAATGAAACCCCACAGAAAATTTGTCACTATCTATACAGCATAGGTAAGTTGATGATGATAAGATGATGATGATAGAACTTGAGATGAGATTTCAATTTACAAATTTGAATTGGGCTTTTCCAGTTGAAATCTATACACCCCCTATGGAAGAAATTACCTTAAGGGGGTACTACACCCCTGTGGTAAATTTGTGACTATTTTTGCATTTTTCTCCAAAAATAATAACACACTGCTAACAAAAGTTATGTATATTATTGGGGCAAGGAATCCAATTACTATACTGAAATTTCAGTGACTCAAAACACACGGTCCAGTATATATGATAGGAAATGAGGTACATCCTAGCGGTACCTTATTTCTTATCATAAATAACGAACTGCTTGTCATGGGTCACTGAAATTCCATTGTAGTAATTGGATTCCTTGCCCCTATAATATACGTAACTTTTGTTACTACTGTTTTATTAGTTTTTGAGAAAAATGCAAAAATAGACACAAATTAGTACCCCCTTAATCTTCAAATTAGGGAGTGTGAATTTCAGATGGGGTTACCTAAATTAGCCACTTGCAGTTCACATTATGCACTATATGCGGGAGAGCCTCGAACTGGCAGCATCCATGAAAGGAAGAATTACGTAACCTTACACAGAATGTTATATGACTGGTTCAATTCCCATTCATGTATGCTGCCAGTTCGAGGCTCTCCCGCACATAGTGCATAATGGCGAACCGCAAGTGGCTAATAGGTGACTCGTACTTGTTAATTAATTAAAATACATACTCAGTAACTTTTTAGTAAGCTTGTATGTTTATTTGATTTACAGAACTTGAGATGTTATCAGAAGCCAGAGCCCGTCTTGCTAACACCCAAGGCAAGAAAGCCAAGCGGAAAGCTAGAGAAAAACAACTGGAGGAAGCACGCCGTCTTGCTGCGCTTCAGAAACGTAGAGAACTTCGTGCAGCGGGCATTGAAGTACGACAGAAGCGTAGAAAGAAGCGAGGTGTAGACTACAATGCAGAAATTCCATTTGAGAAGAAGCCCGCTCCTGGTTTCTACGATACTACCAATGAGAACGTGAATGCTTTGGATCCTAATTTTAAACGGCTTAGGCAACAGGACATGGATGGGATACGTAGGGATGAACAGGAGGAGGTAGGTTGGTCTTATCTTACGCTTCCCACAATGCATTTCTTCCATTTCAATTCCCTGTACTGATTTGCTATCAGGACATGGATGGGATACGTAGGGATGAACAGGAAGAGGTAGGTTGGTCTTATCTTACACTTCCCACAATGCATTTCTTCCATTTCAATTCCCTGTACTGATTTGCTATCAGGACATGGATGGGATACGAGGGATGAACAGGAAGAGGTAGGTTGGTCTTATCTTACGCTTCCCACAATGCATTTCTTCCATTTCAATTCCCTGTACTGATTTGCTATCAGGACATGGATGGGATACGCAGGGATGAACAGGAAGAGGTAGACTAATTCCAATCAGCCGTCTACACCAATCAGCCGTCTATACTGTGTATGCTTCGTAGTGACGACTGATTATCTTACAGGCAATATCATGACGGACTTCTGAAAACTATTCAATGCGACTTTGGTTGTGCGCCAGAAGCGACTGACGTCTTGGCGCCCGTGTACCAGCGTCGCTGTACCGCTACCGCTGTGACAAGATCGCGCTATGAACTTCTAAAAACAACAAACTCGGTCAAAAGGTCAATTTGGACACAACTGCGCATGCTCTATGCCACAGGAATCCTGTTGCAAAATCCGTCACTTTTTTTCCACGTTGTTTTCTCAGTCGTCAATCCAGACGGTTGACGACTGAGGGCAGCAGTCTAAGGAAGAGGTAGGTTGGTCTATCTTACACTTCCCACAATGCATTTCTTCCATTTCAATTCCCTGTACTGATTTGCTATCAGGACATGGATGGAATACGCAGGGATGAAGAGGTAGGTTGGTCTTATCTTACACTTCCCACAATGCATTTCTTCCATTTCAATTCCCTGTACTGATTTGCTATCAGGACATGGATGGGATACGCAGGGCTGAACAGGAAGAGGTAGGTTGGTCTTATCTTACGCTTCCCACAATGCATTTCTTCCATTTCAATTCCCTGTACTGATTTGCTATCAGGACATGGATGGAATACGCAGGGATGAACAGGAAGAGGTAGGTTGGTCTTATTTTACACTTCCCACAATGCATTTCTTCCATTTAATTTTCCTGTACTGATTTGCTATTAAAACATGGGTCGAAAGTGATGAAAAGTACTGTGATGAACAGTGCACATCCAGTTCTTGACTATATATCAACTCATGTTTAGCCAGTCTATTCTCAACATGAAAACAAAGTAATTAGCTGGCAAATTCAAAAGACTTCACCCACTTTGTGTTGTGCCTTCCTATTGTGTCCTCCATATCTCGAAAAGGCTAATAGGAGTGTGATTTGATGTAGTGTGGTGATGCGTCATATTATAAAGGCTTCTGTGAAGGATATGGTATCTAATCTGGGTCTTGTGCTCATGGTGCAGAAGTGCGCCAACATAAAAGACGACTCCTTGCTCAGACCATGGCAGCCATCTTAGATATGCAGTGAAGGAAAACATATGCTACAGTTACTTTGTACACATTTCAAATAATTATTCCTTATTCCTCATAAAATCTTCTTTACTGCACATCTAAGATGGCCGCTCATGCCATGGCAACCTTGGATGCGCAAGGAAGGTAATATTCCCATTTTGGGGTTAGGATCAGGAAGCATGAAATTAAGCTTTATTACACATTGGTCTCAAGATCCTTGCTATAATGCTTTCCTCTACAGGGCGGTGTTTGTTCATAAAACATCAGCATATCAAATCTCATAATTGTCTTGATTTGGCAGAATTACAGATTTTGTGACAGTTATAGAGAATTTGGTAAATACTACATGTATAGTATCAATGAATTAGAGAATAAACGATAGGAATTTTTATTTTGCCTATCCTCTACCGTGTGATAGACGACAGGCAGGTCCAATATTTTGAGTAGTGGATGCCGGCGCAGCCGGTATCCACTACGACACCAAAAATCATGCGATTGTCCAATCAGATTATGTGTCTACTAATAGACCACTCCCACTGACTAAGAATGTAGTGTCTTCCCTACACACTATGCAGCCAGTAAAATAAAGTTCTTTGCTGTTTACTGTTCAGCTGGAATGCAGATATTTTGCATATTCACTGTTATTGTGTTTTCTTCTTTAATCTGTTAGAGAGATCGCCATAAAGACAAGCAGAAGCTGAAGAGGAAAAAAGATAATGATCTGATGGCAGCTATAGCAGCCACAAATAAGTAAGTTTACAGGGCAATATCAATTAGGGCTTCATTCATATATTTTCATGACTAAACGGTTGTTTATGCCGAGGGCCGCTTGGGCCGAGGGATGTAAGTTTTCAGGATTTTACAGAATTCAGGGTTTTTGTAGTCCAGATTACGCAATTTCTTTTATTTTCAGCCTGTTTGGGGCTTTTTAGCCCAAATTTACGTGTTTTTTTCAGGTTTTTCTTCAGGCTTACTTACATCCCTGGAACCCCATTCATACATACCAGAACATTTTGTAATTGTTATTTCATCAAAATAATAACAAAAAATTACAAGTAACATAATTAAAAAAACACAATTTTTCATCATTTTCCCTACCCGGCCATCTCACATCCAAACGCTGTTTATGCCCAGCTCTCGACCAATCATGCGCGTGTATGTATGAATTAGCTTATAATGTCCAAATATAAGTGTAGTGCTGTATTAAAAGTGATTCAGTTGTCAAGATTTGTTGACAAAAATAATAAAGGGAAATCTGAGCCAAATTTCCTATGCCTTCAATAATGATATATTTTGATGTAAAAAAGAAATTAGAACTTTGGTTACTAAGTCATAGGGAAAATTTGAATCCATATGCCCTATAAAGACAAAACCTTAATCTCAGTGTAGATTTCAAATGGAGTCACCCACTCAGGTAACCTTTTGAAATTCACACTACCTGCTTGGAAGATGAGCACTACCTGCCGATCTAACATTGCATCTGATTGGTCAATTATGTGATATCTTCATTTTTATCACCAGAATGGAACTTTGTAAATAATTCACCCACATTTTTTGGGGTGGTGAAATTATTTTATCAATGTTGCTGATTGGTCCAATTGATAATGAAAACTTCTTTTTTGACCAATAGGCAGGTAGTTCTCATGGAAGATTAAGGTCATGTCTTATGTTGGGGGTGTATGGATTTCAACTCTATGCTTTATGTTTCATAAGTATGAACCCACATATTATACTGTTTTCTTTCCAGAATGGCCGAGCCGATCAAGAAGAGAAGTAAACTTGTATTGCCGTCACCACAAATATCAGATGCTGAATTGGAAGAGGTATGTCATAGAATTAGAGAATTAAGGATAGAAATTGTTTCTTTTATTATCCTCTATTGTGTTATAGAGGGTAGGCTGGTCCAATATTATATGAGTGTCCAATATAATAAAAGATGACAAAAATTTCTATTGTTTATTCTCATTCTTTGTCAATTAAATATTATTTTATTAAGCAAAAACTAAGTTACCATCATGAAAACTCCCCTTATTCTAAACTGAACAAAATATGCTTCCAACTTCATTCGTCGTGCTTACAACTGTTGTCACCTATGATGCATGTCTCAACAAGCGTGTTCCCACGGCAGTACAGCCCCTATTGTCTATCACTCGTATGGACAGCATCCAGCAACCAATGAAATTAAACGCTTACAAGCTTAACCACGCCCACTGACTGACTGAATGCATGTTTAGAGGTTTGTAAGCAAAGAATAATGCCTAGCATCAGTTTTGAGCAGCCACTCACAGTGTGATTAGCATATTGGCTATTAATTGGCAAGGGTGTATTACCATTTCAGTCGTTACTTTTTTTTAAAATCCAATTTCACTTTGAATATCGTTCTTTTGTGGGTGACAGCCTGGTGAATTGTAAAAACACAATCAATGTTGTAAAAAAAATTGTGCAAGTTTGCAAAACTCTAAAAGAAAATTTGACTTTTTGCAAAGCTATTTAAATTTAGCTTTGTTTTCATCCCCGGATATTCTCAGTTCAAGAATAAAATTGGGTTTTTTTTTATTTGTCAGTTGTCGGGAGCATTAAATGCTCATGATACAGAGAAGATATCTTTCCGTTTTTGCGATGCATTTCTTCCATTTCAATTTTCTGTACTGATTGAATCGATAGTGACAAAAAGTACTTCAATGAACAGAGACCATCCAGATCTTGCAAATTATGTTTATTTCATGACTATCGGCCCATGTTTAGCCAGTCTATTCTCAACATGAAAACAAAGGGAACCTGTACAAAGTAATGGGAGTGTCATTTGATGAAATTAGGTAATGTATCATTTTGCAAAGGATTATGGGAAGGGTAAGATATCTTCCTTGTGCTCATGATATTCCTGAGAACTAATGCCTTTCTTACAGCATTTCTGATTGATTGTACATCCTTTCTGATTGGTTAATTGTGCGATATATTATAATTTGAGAAACCAATCAAAATAAAGATCTCGCAGCAATTTCATGCTAAATCCCCTTCAGTCCTACTGACTAGTCTTACCATATCTGTGATTGGCTCAATACATGATATAGCTCTCTTTGTAACCAATCAAAATCATTTTTATATATTGTTTGTATTGTAGGTTGTTAAACTAGGACAAGCCAGTGAAGCAGCAAGACAGATAGCGGAGGAAGGTGGTGCAACAAATGGTGCATCGCAGGCCCTGCTATCAGACTATAATATGACACCAGGACCACAAAACCTGAGAACTCCTAGGACACCAGCACAACAAGACACAATCCTACAGGTTGGTAACAATAATCAGTTATTCCATTAGAGCAGCTAGCTGCCCGAGCGAAGTAAACCACGCAGACGACACGGACGCATGATTGTTAATCAGTGATGAACAACAGTGAAACATGATTGAATCCCTTTCAATAACGAAAACAAGATCGTCTAATTCACATGATTCTTTCATTCGGAATGTCCGTTTGTCATTGCCACTCAACCTTACAAGAAGATTGGTGATTTCTCTGTTGATATCAGCGATAAAATAAAGAATAAATTAGTAATGCTTAGCTGCTACCTCCAACATAAGAGAGTGCTATTTGTTTGCGGGTACCAGGCATGACGAATTTTACGCGTAACGTGTACGCGTAACCTTGTGAGAGTGATTTTGACACACAGCAGCGTTTGAGTGTGCTCACCACTGACTGTTCTGTATAATGTTCTTTGTTGTAGGAAGCACGGAACATCTTGGCGTTAACTAATGTGGAGACGCCACTAAAAGGCGGTCTCAACACGCCAGTTCAGGAGAGTGATTTTGATGGGATCACCCCTAAGAGACAAGCAACCCAAACCCCAAACACAGCATTCACAACACCATTTAGAACACCACAGGGTGGAGGCAGTGAAGGTAAGACAACAGTTATCCTGTTGGAAGTTGAAAAACAAAACTATATGTCACAAACCAATGCCTTGTCCATAGCAACAAGAGATTGGCATTATATTAACCTATTTTATACACAACAAATAATTTCTGAAATTTCTGCTGTTACAAACAAAATACTAAAAATGTCAACAAATTTGACCAAAATCAATGTACCCACCATCAAGAAATATGAATCAATCTTGCAAGATGCAAACGTGCAGCGCATAGTACGCAATTATACAATATATTCTTTCTTTTTCTTTAGAACAGCTTTTCTGATCAGCTCCCGTAAAAACTTGATAGCATATGTGCTTACTATCGAGCGCTTTTGAAAACATGAAATTGTATCAAGGTCCGGCACTTTACCAACTGAGCTAATGGGGTTGAGACACACATTGGCATGTTTACTTGTTTGTATATAACTATGTGTATCGATGATTTGCTCAAAACCCTTTACACTTTTGTAGATGGGGCTCTTCATGTTTGCATGTTTTAAAAGCGCTCGATAGTAAGCACATTATGCTAACTATCAAGTTTTTTTACGGTATATGGTATAATAATGTATGAAAGCTGGTTAGATGATATAATACACTGTGATGAACGCATAATTGACCTTTTCGGTAAATTACATAAGACTTTGCCACTATACCTGTTATGTCGTCACGCTGATGTGCACATTGTTACTGCGCATGGCTTAAAAATTTGCAGTAACAATTTTTGCTAAACGATGTGCACGTCGGCGTGACATTAAATTACAACATTTCAGGTCTACCCGGAACGGCTTGTGGGATTTACTGAAAAGGTCTATAATATTGGAAGAGAAGTCAGTTGATATTTCTTTCATTGTTCCGTTTTGCAGCTGGCATGACCCCTAGGTTTGGTTTGACACCTAGGTCAGGTGCAGTAGCAATCCCAGGACAAACCCCTGCACAAACCCCTGGAAAGACACCAGTAAGAGACAGACTCAACATCAATCCTGAAGAGGCTTTGGCTGATGTAGATGATCTACATTATGCAAGACAACAACAGGTATGTTGAGTAATTGGGCTATTCCATTTAAAATCCACACTACCCCTGTGAAAGATTTTGGAAATATCTGCCACAGGGGAGTATGAATTTCAGATGGAATTTGCACATTAGCAGCTCCATTTGAAACTCACTCTCCCAAAGGGAAGAATCAGATTGCACCTTTCTCAGAGGGTGTATGAAGTTCAAATGGAGCTGCATAATGTGCTCATTCCATCTGAAATTCATACTCCCCCTGTGGCAGATATTTCCAAAATCTTCCACTGGGGTAGTGTGAATTTTCAAATGGAATATCCCATTGTATATAAAGAAGTGATCATTCTGATGTAACTTCTGTTGCTTATCAGAAAAGTGATTGCCCATATCTGATCGATAAGTCGCTACCATGCCCTATCCTAGGATCAAATCAAAACCAGTTGATGTGAAGACAACTTTGTCGCTACATCGCTAGCCATGACGAAATGCTGGTAGCGATTGTGCAAACCCTTTTGTATTTGAGTAAATATGGTTAGTTCTGATGTCAGAATTCTAATTGAGCTATTTCATCCAGTTACAATCCACACCTTCCCTATGGAAGACATGACCTTATTCTTCCAAACATGGAGTGTATATATCAAATGGGATTGCCTTAAAAAGGGGACTCCATTTGAAATATTCACCCCCTGATTAAAGTCATGTCTTCTATAGGGGTGTATAGATTTCAACTGGAATTGAAAATTTCAGAATTGTAAATTTCCATGCCCATATTTGGAATCAGCATAAAGAATGCATTAAAATGAGTACAAACAAGCCTGGTATTTGTTCAGTGGTTCTTGAGATACCTCTTGATACTTTGAAAAAATATCTCAAAACTTGGGACTTTTTATGTCGAAGCCTGTGCCTGGCATGCAGAGCATTAACATTTTCCACTTCTTTTGTGTATTTCTCTACAACTACAGAAAGAGATGAAAGCCCATCTGAGACACGGGTTGTCAGGTTTGCCTGCTCCAAGGAATGATTTTGAGATTGTTGTCCCTGAGCATGATGATGACATGAAGGAGGACACAGGGGTGGACCCTGGCTACATAGAAGATGCTGCTGATATTGAGGCTAGGAGATTAGCCATGCAAGAAGCTCAAAGTAAGTCAACTCTTAACCCTATGAGAACTACCTGCCGATTGGCCAAAATGAATATTGTGTCCAATTTTGAACCAATCAAGGAGGGTTTTAATAAAATCATCTGCAAATGCAAGTTTGACCATCCTAGTCATAATTGGCAGTTGAAATAAGCATTTCAAGTTATCAACCAATCAGAAATGTTGTTAGATGACCAGTAGTGTCCATGGGTTAAATATTCCTACTTCTACGACTATAAAAAAAATTTATAGTGCGGTACGTACATGCACAACAGTGACAACACCTAGACGTTGATGAACAAGCCTCAGCACACATTACAGGTTGTCGCTGACCACTACGGTCCAGTATCGTTCCAAAACCATGAAACAACAACTCAAGGCCTTTGCAGCTTAGAAGGGCTTTCGTACAGGTTACAATGAGACAATTGGCAATAAGTTCCTTGTCCAAGAGAATTTCAAGCTAACTCAATTTTTCCACGAGAGGGTACTAAACCACCGCCAGGGTTCTAACCCTAATCAGCAACCTGTTGCAACAGTCAAACATCTTATCAATTGAATTAACTTGACTTTCATTATTCTAGACAGTTTATTGGTTGATTACACTCACCTTATTAGCTTATTACACAAGCACCAAGCCTCTGATGTAAGACATCCCCTGTTTGGACATGTCCTACCAGACAGCCATTTGAAATCGACATATATATAGCTTCCTCAACTCCACTTGAAACATCGGCTAACAGTAAGAGCGTGGCAATATGGGAGGAGAGTCACAGGGGGTGTGAATTTCAAACGGAACCACCCATTCAGTGTTGTCTCCTCCAAAATGGGTATTCCAATTGAAATCCATACACCCCCGATGAAAGACATGCCCTTATTCTTCCACACAAGTAGTGTGAATTTTACATGGGTTGCATGAGTGAGTGATTCCATTTGAAGTCTAGATCCCCTTTGTGGGAAATTAAGGTCATATCTTCCATAGGAGGTGTAATTGCAGATGCTTGTTCATCACTAAAATAAGTGTCATTTGAATTTTTTAGGATTACGGGAGTTGAAGATGCGATCACAAGCCATACAGAGAGAATTACCGAGACCGACAGAGGTCAATGCATCCATATTAAGACCCAAGGAATACGATGCACCAATGTCAGAATTACAAAAGGTAAGAACACTGAATAATAATAAAATGAATATTAAATCTGTTCATCTGGACTTACTATTTTTGATAGCGACAGTATCGCGTCTCATCTGACTGATCAGGTTGTTGACTATTGACCTGTGACACACTTGATGGTATGACGTCACAGGAGAGTCGCCGGGGTAGTTTCCTGATTGCTGCGTCGTAGGTCCTTGACAGGTTGTGGCGAAGTTAGAGTGTATCACGCAGTTTACGCAAAAAATCATCACGCTATTGAAAGCTGCGTTCATTCAATAGATGTCTACAATATGCATCGGCTGATCATACCTAAGTATATGTTTTATCTAACATCCAAGTGTCACTCTATATTTTCTATAATTTTGAATTTTGTTTGATTTCAGGCTGAAGAATTAATCAAAGAAGAAATGATAACCATGTTACACTTTGACAGTCTCAAGAACCCAGTAGTAGAAACTACCAGGAAAGGAGAGAAACCCGCCTCAGCCAAGACTAATCCAGCTGTCCATGCAGGGTACTTAGAGCGTCATCCTTATGACCAGATTGGTAGTGAAGATATTGAAGAAGTAAGACTATTTTACATCTCATTTGGCCCTTGAACATGGATTAAGCAAACTATTCAATATAAAGTCTACACATACAAGGCTTTATCCATGTTCTAGGGCCAAAAGTAAATATGAGGTGTTTCCTGCATGTACTTTTGGCCCTTGAACATGGATGAAGCAACCTCTTCAATATAAAGTATACACCTACAAGGCTTTATCCGTGTTCAAGGAACAAATGTACATAATTGTGTACATCCATATCAAAACGATGCACTTGTCGGCTGCTACATGTGCCTTATTTCACATAATAGCTAGGAATAAATACCAGACTCATATCAAATGGAGGTCACTTCAAATCATCCCCAAGTGAGTGACATGATTATGTAATGTTCTCTGTATTAAGCCATGTGACTTGGGGATGATTTGAAGTGACCTCCACTTGAAATGAGTCTGATATTCATTCCCAGTTATTATGTGAAATGAGACACATGTAGCAGCTGACAAGTGCATCCTTTTGATATGGATGTACAGTGTACATTGTACACATATGAGGTTTTTCCTGCCCAGTGACGATGTGAAACTGTAACATAATCAATTTGTTATTGTGTTATTGGTACATGTGGAAGTATAACTAGGTTACTTTGTTTTTGACTACACTATTTTGCAAAGACCTTTCTCAGTGGCCAACTGATTGCGTAAAAAGAACTAGGTCACAGCGATGCAGATTAAAGGAGTATTTCGTGATCCTAGCATCCTCTATTTATGTCATTTTTCATTAGATATCCACGAAAAAAACCTATTCCCAAAATTTCAGTTGATTCCGATTTTGCGTTCGCGAGTTATGCATGATTATGTGTATTACACTGCTCCATAGACAATGCGTTGTAATTTCGTCCTGGTGCACCAGAACGAAATTCAAATTTCACGATATCTTTGCTAAACGAATTAATGTGCAAGAAATATTTTGTACATAAACATTATGTAGCCAGAGGTTTCCAGTGATATAAAAATCTCAACTTTTTTTGAGAATGGTGGGGGGATGAGGCTGTGGATCACGAAATGCCCTTTTAATCTATAAATGAAGTGCTGATGTAATGATGCCTGATTCAATTAGCCAATCAGAACCCAGCTTCATGTTTACGCCATTAACTGCGCCAAATCGGGCACTGCGAAAGGTCTTTGCAAATGGGTGTAAAAATCAATGGGCCTTCTTTTCAGCTCCCCCATTTCACTTGTTTTGTTGTTTATAATTCTGCATCAGCAGGGTATTGTAAAAAATCTAAACATTTTTCCTTTGAAGCTAAGTAATATCCGTTGGAGAAAAGCCTAGATGGAGATTCTGAAGTCCATAGCAAAATGTTAAGATTTTTCACAATGTGTGACATATAACTGATACAGAGTTATTAACCCAATTCATAACTGTCACTGTTCAATTCCTTCAAGTTCATGTTTTCACTTCCGTAGGTGAAAAGCAAATTTGGACAAGTTCAGTCTCTTGGTCTAACCAGTTTAATCAAAATAGGCATGTGGCATTTAACTATCAGATTAAGTTGTGCTAGTCCAGAATTTTACTCACATTTTTACATGTTTCATCTTCTGTAATTTCATCAGTAATGGGCTAATACAGATGCTGCACCTGGTCCCTCTCTCATTCCCAGGGTGTGTAGCTGTTTTCAGTAGCTGATCATTTACATGACTCAAAGAATAAGTTCCTTCATCGCGATTGATGACATGAAAACGTGTGACTGAGCTTATGAGATGTAAGAATTGCAACAAGTCATACTTTGGGGGAACTGGCAGACTGTTCAGCGTAAGAG
Organism: Amphiura filiformis; assembly: GCF_039555335.1. NCBI lineage: Eukaryota > Metazoa > Echinodermata > Ophiuroidea > Amphilepidida > Amphiuridae > Amphiura > Amphiura filiformis. The sequence goes on along the minus strand of NC_092634.1, from coordinate 4,457,385 downwards.
TAAAAGAGCATTTGAAGGAATCGGAAAAGCTAGCAACAAGAAAATTTATCAAGCCGTAAGGAAGGACCCAGTTGAGAAAATAAACCAAGTCAGCAATTACAGACCATGTTTCACAACAAAATCATGTCATAAATTAAGAAGGAGCCAAAGTCATTGATAAAGACTCATGCAAACTAACGCAGTGGGTCAGAGAAGAAATGTGGATCAGAAAGGGGATGCACAATGCGATGAAGGAACTTATTCTTTGAGTCATGTATACGATCAGCTACTGAAAACAACTACACATCCTGGGGATGAGAGAAGGACTAGAGGTGGTGCAGCAGATTTTTTGGCGCATTACTGATGAAATCTAAGAATCTTCCGCTTGGAAGATGAAATGTCTAAAAACGTCAGTAAAATTCTGGACTTGCACAATATAATCTGATAGTTAATTGAATTATATCAATCCTGATGAACTTATTCAAAGAGGCATGTGGCAAGTTGGTCAGTAGAAAATGGGTCAACTACCAAAGTTGATTTAAAGAAAAACATACAGCAGTTTATTTATTAAAAATTCAAACATTTGCAATTTTAATTTTAAAGTCACATTCATGCAAACTTGGATAAAATGTAAAATATGTGAAATAAGTCAAACTTAGATGTTTCTTCTCTTTATTTTGTTTCAGGCCAAGGAATTATTACAAGCTGAGTATGATGTAGTAAAACAAGGCATGGGTCATGGCAACCTTCCCCTGGATGCCTTCACTCAAGTGTGGGAGGAGTGTCAGAGTCAAGTACTATACCTACCAGGACAGAACAGGTATACCAGGGCTAACCTTGCCAGCAAGAAAGATAGGATTGAATCAGCGGAGAAGAAACTAGAGGTAAGGGCTAGTGTGTATACTGTGTAGTCAAGTGTGGGAGGGGTGTCAGAGTCAAGTACTGTACCTACCTGGACAGAACAGGTATACCAGGGCTAACCTTGCCAGCAAGAAAGATAGGATTGAATCAGCGGAGAAGAAACTAGAGGTAAGGCGATGGAAAGGGGAAACATTCTGTTCTACGGACGGAAGGCCGGCCGGACATGCCAAGTAGAGTCGGTTGGTCAGGATTTTATTTCAGGAAGAAGTTAAATAACTGTAAATATTCACCATAAGCTTCTATTTTTTGATACATTTTGACAATTTTCTGAATTTTTTCACAAAATTTCAGTCAAAGTCAATCCACTTTGGCCAAAAAAATGCTATTTTTTTTTTTTATTTCATACTGCTGAAAAGTAAAATCACCAAAATAAAATCAACAATCTGAGGGTCTGTTAGGCCCCATAGAACAGGGTTTTTCTGTCACCTAAGGGCTAGTGCATATAGTGTTCTTGTATGCATGTTTTTGTAAGGACAAACACAGCATTTTCTGTTCTACCTCACAATTTTTGGTCCTCCACTGCAATTGCCTATAGTCCATTTGGCTTCCTCTAGGCACTGAGGTCACTGCTTAGCCCATTAGGGTACTGGATGCAGTATTAAATTGCGGTCATTGACTCAAAGAACTGGTATTTACATACGCAAAGTACTTACATCAATTCTTCCTAGAAGCCAAATAGATTATGCAGTAAAATCTCAATAGTTAGCACAAAATATGCAAACACGAAGAGCCCCATCCACAAAAGTGTAAAGGGTTTTGAGCAAATCATCGATACACATAGCTTTATACAAACACGTAAACCTGCAAATGTGTGTCTCAACCCCATTAGCTCAGTTGGTAAAGTTCATTCATTCATTCATATTTTATTCATCAAACAATATCATCAAATACATTATAAACATAAATATATGTATTACGAAACAATTGTAGTATCAGTAAATAGCAAGATTATTTATAATAGCAATTAATAATGCAAAAATTAATACAAGTTACAGTATAAATTATTAATATTTTAAGTGCCAGACTTTGGTACAGTTTCATGTTTTCAAAAGCATTTGATAGTAAGCACATATGCTAGATATCGAGTTTCCACGGTAGTCGGGGTATATTAGAGGGGAGCATGGAATTGGGGTATAGTTGCAATGTTTTTTGTTTATAATCCTCTGACATACCTTGACAATTAGCCTTTTCAAGATATGGCGGACACAATGGCGCTGCACGAAATGGATAAAGGGGTTTGCCAGGTTTTACCCATATTGAAGACTGCCCTTATTGTGTACACCATGCTTTGAAAAGGCTAATAGAATGCAGCTTTGTCATTGAGTAATTAAAAATATAATGATAATAAATGGTTCTTTTAAGGTGCCAAATCTTCCAAAGAACTCAGAGCGCCTGAAAAAACATGAAAAAGACAAACAAAAAAGCAACTAATTCTGTGAATCTGGAAAAGCTGGATGAAAGAGATGGGTATTATGCTGGCATTTAAATTGAGAAAGTGTGGGGATGTTACGAAGGTTGTTTGCGAGCGAGTTCCAAACAGTTGAAGCAAGAAAATGAAATGAGCATTCAGCGGCTCATTTGAGGTTAACCCAAGGATTTTTGACTAAAAATGGCTGAAATTGAAATTGAAGTTAGCATTCAGTCTGTCGTAGCATATCATCGGGCCCACAGAGATCTTCATAGGCATTTAGCCTGCTTACTCCCTATTCCAGAAAAATACAGCACTAATTTTTTGGGATAAAAAAAATATTATCCTGTTTTGCCAAATGAAACATAGCTAAATCCTAATCCTTTAGTTAGTCCTAACTGGCAATAAAAGTAAAATTTTAATATTTCGCCAATTTTTGGAAATAAGGGCCAAAAACATGCGTTTTGAGGGTGTTTTTCGTATGCTGTGACAATCAAGCTCAAAGACTTGTACTAAGACTAATTTCGGTTTATGCATTCTCGTTATTGGAAAAGACATGTTTCATTTTTATAACCCATTATTTAATTATAGTAACACAAAAAAGTGGAAATTAGAGCAAAATTGCGGCATCTGCTCAAGATTTTGAATGCTTAGACTTGTTCCAAGTCTTTGATTTTTGTGACTCGATTGTCAGAAAACATGACAAAAATGCATGTTTTGGGCTCTTTTTTCAAGAAATTGGCCAAATATTAAATTTTACTTTTGTTGCCAGTTAGGACTAACTAAAGGATTAGGATTTAGCTATGTTTTATTTTGCAGAACTTGATCATATTTTTTTAATCCCAAAAATTAGTGCTGTATTTATCTGGAATGGGGAGTAGGACCCACCTTATTTTAATCACTGAGTGTGATCCAACTTGACCTCATCTTCTGTATTGATTGCAGACAAATCGAACCTACATGACAAGAGAAGCTAAGAGAGCAGCTAAATTGGAGAAGAAACTGAAAGTTATCTTGGGTGGTTATCAGTCTCGAGCCTTGGGTCTCATCAAACAACTAGAAGACATCAGTGAACAGCAGGAACAGGGTGGTATTGAATTGTGGACATTCCAAGAGTTGAAGAAGAATGAGGACGTAGCTGTACCTAAAAGAGTAGAGGTGAGTCTAGTGGCATAGTCAGGGGGGCAGTGGGGTGGTATTGAATTGTGGACATTCCAGGAGTTAAAGAAGAATGAGGACGTAGCGGTACCTAAAAGAGTAGAGGTGAGTCAAGTGGCATAGTCAGGGGGGCAGTGGGGTGGTATTGAATTGTGGACATTCCAAGAGTTGAAGAAGAATGAGGACGTAGCTGTACCTAAAAGAGTAGAGGTGAGTCTAGTGGTATAGTCGGGAGGGGGGCAGTGGGGGTGGTATTGAATTGTGGACATTCCAGGAGTTAAAGAAGAATGAGGACGTAGCTGTACCTAAAAGAGTAGAGGTGAGTCTAGTGGTATAGTCGGGAGGGGGGGGCAGTGGGGTGGTATTGAATTGTGGACATTCCAGGAGTTAAAGAAGAATGAGGACGTAGCTGTACCTAAGAGAGTTGAGGTGAGTCTAGTGGCATAGTCGGGAGGGGGGCAGTGGGGGTGGTATTGAATTGTGGACATTCCAGGAGTTGAAGAAGAATGAGGATGTAGCTGTGCCAAAAAGAGTAGAGGTGAGTCTAGTGGTATAGTCGGGGGCAGGGGGTGGTATTGAATTGTGGACAGTCGAGGAGTTAAAGGAGAATGAGGACGTAGCTGTACCTAAAAGAGTAGAGGTGAGTCTAGTGGTATAGTCGGGAGGGGGGCAGTGGGGTGGTATTGAATTGTGGACATTCCAGGAGTTAAAGAAGAATGAGGATGTAGCTGTACCTAAGAGAGTTGAGGTGAGTCAAGTGGCATAGCCTGGGGTCCATTTTGCTATACTTTACAAGGCTTCGTAAGTCTCAAAATCATATCTTCACTGAACTTACTGATAGTACCCTTGTCTACATGTAGTATTGGGTATTTGTAGCTTTACAAACAGTTACTTGAGTTACGAAGGGTTAAAAGTTGAGTGAAATGGACCCAAGGACTTTTTTGGGGAGGGTGAGGGGGAAAGGGAAACAATTTGACATACATGTAAATGGGCTAAATGATATAAAAACAAGCATACAAATCTAAGCCTGGCTATGGGAAAGACTTCTCACAGGGGGCAGCTTACCTTCTTGGGTGGTCCTTTTATAAATGAATTTAGAACAACAGCAACTACACCACTTGCATTACATTCCAAATGTTAAATCTACACCATGCAAGGTTTGAGGAAAAAAGAATCAGGCATTTTTATGGTCTTTTACTGTTCTTATAGTTCTATGGAGAGAGTGCCCATTGAGGTGCTATAACCCCCATTTTATTAACAAAAATACAAGTTTTTGAAAAATGACCGAGTATGTAGTATATGAACATGTAGAATTATAATCAAGTAGTTGCCCTACCTGCTCTTTGACAAAAAAAAAGTCTTATGCCTCAATGATAATGAAACCTAGGTGCTTCCCCTTTTGCACCGTTGAAAAAAACTGAACATTTTCAAAATTTGTCTGCAAAAAAATTGGGGTAATTTTAGCCTCCAGGAATAAAGTCTGTCTGCCTGCTCGTAAAACAGGATGGTGTTTTTTTTTTGTTGCTTACTATAATTTATCAAAAATTTATCCCAATATAAGATGTGTTACCTTAATACATTTCTGTTTTATTTATTTACAGTCATTAAAAGAAGATGTAAAGAGGCAAACAGAAAGAGAGAAGGAACTTCAGAAGCGTTATTCAGACTTGATGTTTGAGAGGGATATGCTCAGTACACAGATTGAACGCATGCAGCTACAGAAAAAATAACTCATCATAAGTTGGGATTTTATGGACTATTTGAATTGAGAAGTAACTCAATTGATCAATTGACTATAATTGAAGGTGGGCTACAACAGATGTGTAGCAAAATATGATGACAGTCAGATAGCTTGGGGACAAACTGAAAGTTTGATGGCATCCTAAAAATGAAAGTGCTTTTGCTCCTTCCCTCCCTAAAATATAAGTGGGAAATGTTGAAAATTCCAACCCGATAGATCAGCATTGATCAATATTTTAAATAAAGTCTGCACAAAAAGTAACTCAGCTGTTATAAATACGCCTATAGATTCAGAACAAATAATTGTTTTCACAATATTTCAACATAGAGTGGAGGAGGATTTATTTACGCATTTTGATACCCCATTAAGTCAAATGTCGTTCAATATTAACAACACAGTAGTGCTTTTACAGAAAAACACCCGAATTTAAAAGTTGCAGTTTACAGCGATCAATGGTTATAATGCCAGCACTGTAATACACGTAAAGCCCGCCATTATCTTCGCGCTTACTTCAAATCAATACAAATAACTGCAACTTTTAAATTTGGGTATTTTTCTTTCAAAACACTGCTGTATTGTCAATATTGAACAAAATTGGACAAATGGGGTATCAAAATGTGCGTAAATAAATCATCATTCTTTTTATATTGAAATATTGTGAAAACAATTATTAGTTCTGAATCTATAGCCATATATATACAGCTGAGTTACTTTTTGTGCAGACTCCCACCCCCACCCCCACACACACAAAAAGGACTTTATTAGACATCATTGAATTTTTAGTTTGTTGCCTTTTCCAACTCTTTTCTGTAGTAATTTGACACAATTTTTCAATGATTTTACCTGAAGCTATCAAGAAACTTTTTAGTGCACTCAACTTCTATAATTGTAACTTAATTCAAATCCAAATGAATTGTGTTTGCACATTCAAGTCAAGGAAATGTGTTTAAAAAGTGGTTACAAATTGGTTCCTGGTTTGAATAATTCTGTAAAAATTGTACTGCAAGGACTTCTATTCACTGAGCATGTCAAACTGTAATTATTAGGAGGGTGATTTGGTGGACTTTTTGAAAAATAAACATTTTGCCTTTTGAACCGAGGGATATTCTGAGGTCCAAAGCAAAATGTTTAGATTTTTCACAATGCCTGATATATTACTGATTAAAAGTTATAAACCTCATTCATAACTGTCACTTTTATCTCTTCACTAGCTTTGCAAAATAACACAAAGTTTGTAAAAATAAACAATTTTTACATTTTTGCCTATCCACGGATTGAACCAGCTAAAACAGGATGACCAATAACAGAAGTGCGAATTACAATCTGTGCAAATATGGTTGAGCGCAATCCAAATACAGTGACCAGCATGGGCGCAGTCTCTTTGGCGCACAACACAGCACACAGATGTTACTAATATTTACGCTGACAATACGGAGGTCTGCTGAATATTAGTGTTTTAGCAAATAAATAGAAATGATTAGATCAAATGTAATACATATGTTCATGAGGTTATGATTAGCTATAGCCACAGATGAAGCTTAAGACATACCCACATGCTTGTAGGGGTGGGGTTCTTTGCTGGTGGGCAAGTACCATTTTAAAAAGTACCTGCTCTTGTGGTAGTTAACTATTTTAACTACTGTGAATAAATGCAGTGCACTGGCCACTTGAATAGTTTGGTGCTGGGACTTTTTAGAATTACCAGCTTGGCTGATGTGTGTAAAACAGGTTTAGGTATAGCCCTTGATGTAAATGTACTGCAAATTAATAGAAAGTTACAAGGGGTTCAGTGACTGATGATCAGTCAGAAAACTTGATATGCAAAAGGCCAGAACTATTCAGAAAACCTGCTTATTATAAGGCCTGCTACTCATAATTCTGACTCTTAGGCTGATTGAATTTTTCAATAACCCCATACTCAGAAGGCCTGCTAGTCAGACATTCAAGGGCTTGTCAATTAAAAAGTTAGTGGTCCTTTTGAATAGAATCAAACAAAGGCTAGTCCACCCAAAGATAAGGGTAGGGTTTTAGGGTTATGGTTGGGTGGACTATATTCTGCAATTACATACGTTATTCAGAGAGCCTGGTACTATGAAGACTTGCTACTCAGAAAATTCTTGGACAGCTATCCAGTTACCACAACTGAACCCAATAGAATCATTTGCTTTATTCCGTGTGGTAACTGGATAGCTGTCCATAAAGACAAAAAGCAGAACTGAACCCAATAGAATCGTTTGCTTTATTCCGTGTGGTAACTGGATAGTTGTCCATAAAGACAAAAAGCAGAACTGAACCCGATAGAATCATTTGCTTTATTCCGTGTGGTAACTGGATAGTTGTCCATAAAGACAAAAAGCAGAACTGAACCCAATAGAATCGTTTGCTTTATTCCGTGTGGTAACTGGATAGTTGTCCATAAAGACAAAAAGCAGAACTGAACCTGATAGAATTATTTGCTTCATTCCGTGTGGTAACTGGATAGTTGTCAAAGATTATGCTTGCTGTTGAAAATATAGCTTTGTTGTTCAGCTAATATAGAGTTGCATATTAAGTTTCGCTCTGCCCAAATGCTCATTATAGAAGGAATATGTGTAATATAGTTTCAGGGTTCTTCAGCGGTCTGCCAATTTGGCACTGTTTATGGTGTAATGGATTCTGATTGGCTTGTTGAATCACATCATCACATTGGCATCTCATTTGTTGATCAAGCTGCGTATGATCGTGTGACCTAGTTCTTTTTACGTGATAATCAGAAAGAGCACTCGAACACTGCTGAATATTATATACTGCGCCAATAAAGTATCCTTACAGTTGGAAAAATAATCACAATTTTAAAACTGAACAATATTGCGGTAAATTTGTTTTTTTAATAGATGCACTATCTATTCCTGCACATTATGACACCACATTGAATCCAATGTGACCTCAAGAAGTAAAGTTACAAGCATTTGAATAGACGAAGGTCCAGTTTAAAAATGACAAACTGGCCTATACAAGGCGCAAAAAGATTCCAACAAGCAAAACAAAGAGACAATACAGTTTCTTCAATGAAGCGTTATTTAAAGCAGTTTTTATTTCAGTTTTTACTTCTCTGTAATTTTCAAAGCTTTCATTTCATTTGTCAGTTCTTTTGTTTCAATTTTCTTTTGTTCCTTTTGTTTTAAATTAAAGCCAAACACATAAATTAGCCATTCACCACTCTCAAACCAGATGTCTAGTCTGTGGAGTTTTGAATAGGCTAGTTTGTCACTTTTAAAACTGGACCTTCGTCTAATCAAATGCTTGTAACTTTGCTTCTTGAAGTCACATTGGATTCAATGTGGTGTCATAATGTGCAGGATTAGCTAGTGCATCTATTAAAAAAACAAATGTACCCCAGTATTGTTCAGTTCGGAAATTGTGATTATTTTTCCAAGTGTAAGGATACTTTATTGGCGCAGTATAGTACATTTTGTTGATGAGTATGATGAGAAAATTATGTTGTACAATAAACTCTGTCTTTATGATGAACCTTGCTGCCATTGGGCTATTCCAGTTGAAATCCATACACCCCTATGGAAGACATGCCCTTACTCCATCACACAGGGGGTGTAGATTTCAAATGGAGTCTCCCAATCAGGTAACCATGATTGGTTTGCTGCTTTTAAGCAAATATGATTTTAATTCAAACTCCTTGTGTGGAAGATTAAGGTCATGTCTTCAATCAGGGGTGTACAGATTTCAACTGGAATAGCCCATTGTAGACTGACTGGGATTCGCTGAAAAGTGTGATGTCATAATACAGCCTGTATGCCTACTTTGGTTCAAGGACATGTTCCCAGTCATGCACGGTTCCTATTGACTTTGTGTTGATGAAAAGAAGTTTACATTCACCTAATTGGCATTATCTCGAAAACTAGACAGTTTTAAGAGTAGAACACCAAAAACTTGTCCAGAAATACTAATTAGTAAAATAAATCATAATTTGATCCTGCTTTTCATGTCTGAAAGATTATCATATTATTTTTACCAACTGGTTGGTTTCCAAAAATCCAATTGGTCATGCTGTGTGAACATGGTAAACGGGGACTGTCCTTGAGAGCTGCTTGAACCAAAACACTTCAAATTGTATGCATGACTGTCTTTATCCAAGGTGATGATGTAATCACTATTCCAGCGAATATCAAAGGTGAAAAGACAAAGTGAAATCGGGATTGGATCGGCCGATTTAGCAAGCAAAATAATTAGTGATCGGTAGATTTAGATTATAGGGGATCGGAGCATCACTTCTATTTTTCATTTTCAAGACAGCTGTATGTATACGCATCTATACTGCATGTTCAAATGTGTGTATGTATGGCACTGTACACCAGCGCTTGGAGCAAATGCTGGTGATTTGTAGCTGAGCCCATTGAAATGAACGATGATGTCACTTACTCACCAAGATGGAAAATAATATAGGAGTTTTCTATATAACAGCAAAATAGAATTGATTATTAAGGCAGCAAAATATTCAAGGATTGTTTGTTGTTGGCTTATTGTTAAATGTATCATTTTGCTTAATGAAATCAAAACTAGTATGGGAAATAAACATGTGCTTTGGAATAATTTAAAGAAAGGTGAAAAAAGTCACTCAAAAGCATTGCTACTTTCCTCAAATATACAGTCCACAAGTTCCCCCCTAATACTTTTTAGAATAAGTCAAAAAAATATTTTATGAAATGTAAAAATGTAAAAAGATATGTATAACCCTATTTGTTTTACACATGTTGACCAATTTATAGCATCACACGTCATTGCGTTCAGTCACAGTGGTTAACTGTGTAAGAAAAAGAGGCTGTTTTAAAAGTTGCACCCGAGTCCATAGCAGTCAGGTTTTCTTTAACAAAAACATGCATAGACCTGGCTTGCTGTATTGTTTGAGAGCTGACTCAATGGACTCGGATGCAACTTTTTAAAAACGGTCTCTTTGTGACTGAACGCAATGATGTGTGACGCTATACTTTGGTCCATATGTGGATGTAAGACAATTAATCTGCTACCCATACCATTTTACACATTTGCATTTTGTCAAATATTTTTGATTTATTTTAAAAAGTATTTAGGGGGGAACTTTTAAGTTGTGGACCCTATAGGTGTTCTATGATTCAACCATGAAATCAATAAAATTTGCATTCTCCTTCATTGACCATTCGCCACTTGCACGGTTCCGCCATTATGCACTATATGCGGGGAGAGCCTCGAACTGGCAGCATACATGAAAGGAAGAATTACGTAACCTTACACAGAATGTTATATGACTGGTTCAATTCCCATTCATGTATGCTGCCAGTTCGAGGCTCTCCCTTTACATAGGGCATAATGGCGGAACCGTGCAAGTGGCGAATAGATCCTGTAAAATGGATTTATACCTTTAACTATATGTAATTTGTAAAACAATTTCTTTTCCAAAAAGATATTATGTAATGTTGATGATATCATGTAAAAGAACACAATACATGTGATAAATAAAACAAGTGTGGTGCACTTGGTATTGACTGCAAAGAATTAGAAATGCAGGTGTTATTTTTACTTGGGTGTTATTTTTACTTTGGTGTTATTTTTACTTGGGTGTTATTTTTACTTACTTACATGTCTTAGGAAGGTGCTATTAATTTCTAGAATAGCCCATTAGGTAGAGCCAAAGTGTACTGACTGCCATATTTGTGTGTCGCTAGTGGAGAGCAAATAATAGACCTTTATTGTTGTAGAAAAAAATAAATTTAACTATGCGCTTGGCAATCTTTGATTTTATGGTGGTACTACACCCCATGATAAATTTTGTGACTAATTGTGCATTTTTCTCAAAAAATAACTACACACTGGTAACAAAAGTTATATTATAGGGGCAAGGAATCCAATAATTTCACTAAAATTTACCGAAGGGTACAAAATTGTTTAAAAATCAAGTTGCAGATTTGTTGGGGGAAGAGGGTCATTTGGTGTAAACTGTTGAAAAAAGGGGGTCATGTAGCCTAATCTGCCAAAGGGGGTCATTGGTTGGCAGCCCGCACAGGGTGGCAAACCAATAATGGTTGTAGGCTACTCCCACCCAACCCACTCCCAGATCTTGACAAAGGTATTTTTAAAGTCATTAGATACATGGTATGAAGAGAAAGAAAAAAATAACTGGAATGAAAGATTGCAAAGCAAGAGCTAAGAGAGAAAACTTAAATGAAACGGAAGTGATAGGCCAAGATAAGATAAATTATCAAATACCGGGGGCACTAGACTTGGAAGTGACAGGGCGGGGATGTCCGGACAGCAGTTCGAAACTAGGGGCCTTTCGGTGCCATATTAGAGGGTCTTAAAAAAAAAAAAAAAAAAGAGGGTCATTCAGACCCTGTGGCGTGGCGTCATAGGGCACGTCCCCCATCAATCTCAAATTTTAAAAATCCCATAGGAAAATGGCGAAAATCGACATGCCCCCCCCCTCATGAATCAGACCAGGTGCCCCCCAATCATGGTCGGTGCCCCCCAATATGATGACCCACGCTCGCCACTGGTGAGACTCAAAAGTTCAGTTCTATCATGAAAAGTTTTTTAATTCATCAAAATTTGAAAAAATAAATAAAAATTCAAAGAAAAAGAAAACAGGGTCATTTAGTGAGAGATTTTCAGAAATTTCCCTTTTTTTTTTTAAGGTTGTCTTTTTGTGACAGGAAAACATAAAGGGTGTCATAGGCCCGGGGGGCACTCCAACTTTTGAGGTGACGCGTAAGTAGGGCTGTTAAGACCCCCTTTTTCAGCATCGCTGTCACCCGAAGACCCCTTGTTTTTTCATTTGATTGGTCACCCAAAGACCCTTGCTTGTTCAATTTTAACAGCAACTTTCATTTATCACTGATTTTGTCACCTATATCCATTTTAAATTGAAGGGCCCCCCCGCGGGTCATAGGGAATTCATTCAGTTCAATAAAACAAAAAAAGGGGCTCATTGGGTGAGAGGGAGTTTAAAGATAGGGGTCGGGGTGTCCGCACATCCCCCGGGGCACATCCCCGTCCCGGGATCCCCGTCACCCGTTTTTAGTGAGTGCCCGGTTCCCCCACCTTCGCACTCATCGCTGATGAGTGATTGGGTATCAGTTATCGCCCATTCCCAATTTAGGGATGAGCGGTATTTGTAAACATCAGCGATCGACTTCCTGTTCGTGACTGATGGCGTCGAAAATGGTAAGCTTACGTTTTGTAGACGTAATAAAATCGTTTAAATGTATATTTGAATGCCGTCAATATGCCAAAGTGTTGACCGTGAGTGTCTTTCAAAAATATTACAAATGTAAAATTAGAGAACTATATGGCTAGGCTTAAATGTTATGTCAATATTGTGATATGATTTAGCATGTTTACATGTTATACTATAATTAAATTAGGAAATTCTTGGCCAAAGTGGAACATGCGCGTTGCGTCCATGTAGTGTACTAAGCGTGTACGCAGTGTAAGGCGCGTGTATACTTTCTTCTGTACCGCTATATTGCGTGTGTTTATCAGCGGAGCCACTAAGCGTTCACATTGTTCCAGTTTGGCCAAGAATTACTTGATTTGATTATAGTGTGGAATTCAATTGAATGAACGCAGACTTTGACTTTGACGTAATACTGTCCAACGTTCCCTCACGGGAATCAAGCGACCAGGAATAGTGTGCGCCTGTTGTTGGTTACTTAGTCTTGCTTCTTATATAGGTGGCTTGTGATTGCTGTTTTAAATGCTTGAGGTTCTTTAATGTTGGCTATGCTTTCTGGTATCGAGTTCCAATCTCGAATTGTTCTCGGAAAATATGAGTTCTTATAACAGTCTTTTGTAGCCGTTATTGTTGCAAATGCTTGAGTATTGGTATGCCGTGACGTGCGTGGGGCGGGCTGAAGGAGGTTTCCGACAGGTAGGGATAGGTGACCGGTGATGGCTTTCTGCAGTGTGGTCAGTCGCTACACTTCCTTCTAATCTGAAGTGACTCCCAATCCAGCTTCTGGAGCAACTCTGTCATACAACCTTGTGATTTGGACTTGTAATCTCCGCTTACAAAGCGGGCCGCTCTCCTTTGTACCATTTCTATCTTATTATTTAACACTTGTGCATATGGATCCCATGATGTGTAGGTATGCTAGGTGAATTTAAATTTGCCATCAAACTGCATCATTTTATATATCAAATTAAAGCCCTTGAGTAAACAAAGCCAAAACTGAAAACCATTTTTTCATAGCACTTTCCGTAGCAAAGTTACATCTTGTCAAAGGTTGACTTTAATAAAAAAAAATAAGCTAGCAAAATTCCCCAAAAACGGCATTTCTGGGGTGTTTCTAGATCTTAGTCTCATTATGATAGCAGCTTTTTTTAATGGAAATGCTATCCAAATCCCTCTAAAATTCCATGTGCGGGTGACTTATCACCATAAAAAATCATATATTTGGGTCAAGTGAAGTATAGAAAACATATTTATGTAGGTTTCTTTCTTCGGGCACTTGTTTTAAATTTCTATGTAAAAATGCATTGACATTGTCGGCGAATTTGACTGACTAGCAAATGTGTTAACTAAGGTTTGCCTGGGTTACCTACCATGTGGGAGATGAGTATTCAACCAAAGGTCGAACCAGTGTCTTGTAGGCCGACTCTTTAACATGTTGAGGGCAAGAATATAAATTTCTGCGGATGAATCTTAAGGTGCGGTTAGCAGATGCCGTTATATTATCAATATGTTTGTTCCAGGTGAGCTTATCAGTGATCGTAACGCCAAGGTATGGGTGACTGTTTGCTGCTTGCAAGATGGAATTTCCCAGGGTGTAATCAAAATGGAACACAGATCTTTTGTGTGTGAGTCTCATAATAAAACACTTAGCTGGGTTGAAATGCATTTGCCAGTCTTTTTCCCATTTTATGAGTGTGTTTAGATCTTGTTGTAAAGCATCTGCATCAAACTGGTTCTGTATTTGTCTGTAGAGTACACAATCGTCTGCAAAAAGACGGACTGTGGAGTTTATGTTGTCTGGAAGGTCATTTATGTATACAAGGAACATCAGCGGACCAAGCACCGTGCCCTGAGGGGCGCGCCTGAAGCAACGTTGGTCCATGTCGAGTGTTCACCACCGACTACGACCCTCTGGACACGATGCTTGAGAAAGCTGCTGATCCATGTGTTTTGTTGTGAATACCATATCTGTTTAATTTGTTTAAAAGCCTATTATGGGGGACTACATCAAAGGCCTTTGAAAAGTCCATGATTACCATATCCACTTGGGATTTATTATTCAATGAATGAGCTAGATCATGAGTCGTAAGACTTAGCTGAGATTCTGTTGAGTGTTTAGTCCTAAATCCATGTTGTTTTTCAGTTAAAACTGAAAACTGGTCAAAATGTCTCATAATGTTAGAATGTATTATATGCTCTAAGGTTTTGCAGCATATTGATGTTAATGAAACAGAGCGATAATTTGGCGCCAATGTCCTATCTCCTTTTTTTAAAGATAGGGGCAATATTTGCCTGCAACCATGAATTTGGAAGAACCCCAGTGTCATAAGATCTTTGAAAAATAACACAAAGGGCAGGAGCTAACTCCTCCGTAGCCAATTGGAGGATACGCGCTGAGATCCCGTCTGGGCCACTGGCCTTTTTGGGATCAAGCTCCCTAAGCAATTTGGCTACACCTTCAGGCGAAATGGTGATATCTGGCATGGTTGGAATTTGAGGAATCGGCTCTTTGGGTGGATTATTATCTTCCTTTGTGAAGACCGATCTAAATTGCTCATTCAGAATTTCAGCTTTACAAACATTGTCCGACTCAAGCTTACCATCTTTCTTGAGTGTTGGAAATCCCATAGCCTCAATCTTGAGGCTTTTTATGAAAGACCAAAAGCTCTTAGGTGAATCAGAACAAACGTCAGCAATGTGTCTCCTGTATGAGTTCCTGGTTTCTTTAAATACAGTTTTTCTTATTTCGGTGAAATTCTCATGATTGCTTGGGTTTGGTGATTTTTTGTATGCATTAAACGCTCTCTGTTTACGCTTATGAAGGCGTTTGATTTTCTTATTTATCCAGGGGGTTTGGTTTCTCTTTGAAGCCATTTTGGATGGTATGTGTGTGTCCATTGCTTCTTCTATAGCACACTGAAAATCATTGTACAGCTCATTGACTGTGCTGTTGTAAAACTTTTTACTCACAAATAAATCTGACCAATTTTTAGGTCACATTTGAGAGCCTCTAAATCAGCTTTGTGGTACAAAAAAATTTTGCGAGCTTTCTGCTTATTGATTTTAGGTTTGCAATTTTAACAATGATCAAGGGGATGCTGTCATGGTCACTTATACCTGGGACCACAGTAGATTTTTCAACCAAGGTAGGGTTGGTGGTAAAGAATAAATCAAGTGTGTTGTTCCCACGTGTTGGCTCACTCACACCTTGCTCCATACCAAACTCAGCCTGTATTTCCAATAATTTCTTGGAAAGGGATGGATATTGGCCTCCTGGTTTGAATGAGTTATTTTCCCATTCAATGTCTGGGAGATTGAAATCTCCCGCCAAAAATATTTGACCTTTGCTTGTAGCTCTAAGCTTGGTCAATGAGGCATGAAGCTCATTCATATTACATGTAGGGGGGTGTGTTATTTTGCAAATTTCAACTTTTTAATATGAATTGCAGTTCAAAATATGGTATCAACATTGGAAATCAAGAATATGAAAGAATTTTATTCAAAAATGATTTCTAAGTTGAAATGGCTGTAAACACTTGATTAAAGTGCTTTTTGCTAAAACTATGGGTTGTGTATGTGGCCTTCTTGATCAGCCAGTGTGAAATTAGTTCCATATGATGACATTTGAGCAATTTTGGACATTTATAGGTTAGTGTGGTGTAAAAAGTGAGTAGGCCTATCTTCGTGATCTTAGAAGCAGCAAGTGGAGAAGAAACTAAAACACTTTAAAATGGAAAGATAGACTTTGTCCTCACAGATCAAACAGCTCATAGTGACCTAGTGAAGGTGTAGAAAGTCTTATTGATGAAAGGCTGGATTCTGGGTTTATGTCTGACCATCTTTTCTGTAAGGTGTAGGCCCTAAGGTCCGTATGCACAAAAGTGGAATTGAGTTCCATCAGGAATGGTCTTTTACTCTTATTAACTTCATAGAGTAGCTAGCAAATTCTAAAGATTTACATGCAAAGTTCAAAAATAATACAAAATAAATAGCTTAAGAAAATGTAAAGGAAAATGTCCCTTGTCCTGGGACTAAATTCAACTTTGACCAGGTCTAACTTTAGACCGGTCTAACTCATTTGTACATACAGACCTAAGAGTCCTACCAAGCACATAAATTGAGAACAGAATAGGTAGACAAGATAATACCCAAGAATAATACTAATCAACTACTGCCTCATCGTGGAGCAGTTTTACTCAACAGGCACTTGGCTGCATACAAAGTTAATAAATCATGGAACAAGTCCAATGATTTGACATCCACATTTCCCAGTGAGCCTGAAGGACAAAGCGCTTTAATGACTTAACATATAGGATATAACTCTACCTATCTAGAAGATCTTCAAAAAGTAGGCCATATATGAACACATACTTGCATGCATTATCAATGCTTTTTGGATCTGGACTCCCTGAAAACCATATAGTCTAACTATACAGGAGCTCTGATTAGTTTACATCATAATTATAGAGCCATATTTTTCACTAACTAAACTTCAAAACTGATACCAGCCTTTTATCAACTTTATGATGCCTTATGGCGCACTGATCCCAAGAACCTTCTTAACATCAATATTCTAGCATTCTCCTTTGTGTCAATGGACAGATTCCAGCAAATCAAGTACATGTAGCCTATGATAATGACATTTGTGTCAGGCATACTCATTTAAAGTAGCAGAATCTTCTCATATATGAAGCCACAAAGATAAAGATGATCGATCATGTACTTGTTTCGGGTTTCAGAAGCAGAAGGAGACAGTTTTACCTTTGGGGAATGTGATCTTACAGCTGAGCATGCCATAGGCCTATCTTCCATGGATCCAGAGAAGCTTGACAAACCACCGATCCAAAACCTTGCAGCTGTATCTTGAAGATATGCAAGGGACACAAGTCTTTCACTTCTTAAATCAAGTGATGTTTGCAATTAAAAGATCATAGAAAACTGTGTGTGAAATAAAATGCCGAAAACCTGAACCTCTATTTGAGGAATGTGATGTCTAAGGCAGACTCGGCTGGATTAACAGACTTAAATGAAGCATTGCACTCTCTTCCAGACAAATAAAAAGTGATATTTATCCTCCAGCTGATAAGCTGTTTATGTAATTGTCAACATATTGTATCAAACTCAGCATTTACAATACAAAATAATTATAAAACAGGCTCAAGAATCACAATTTCTTTCAGTTTCTATGATAATCTACTACATTAAGCATGTGCAAGGCTGGTTGTTACCAAATCTTCAGGGGGCATGTACAGGGGGGTTAATCTACTTAAATTTATTTTTAATGATCATATTCTTGTTTAGTATAGTCGATACCATATTTTCAGCAGCAATTCATAAAAAGTTGGAATTATCACACCCCCCTATTCATATACTCAATTGAATTCCCAAATATCTGGGATCGGTAAAAGGCACCTATGGTGGTGTCCCGAGCTCCCTGGATCTTAATAGTAACCCAAACCACCTCACAATCTGTCAAGGTGAGTTTCAGTTCCAATAATTATGTCTGGTTCATAATTCTCAATACAGACTGCAAGGTCTGCAACTTTGCTACGAATACTGCAAAAGTTTATTACAAGTGATTTAAGAGTCTGTCTTGTGACTCTTGGAGCTTTGGGCTTAGATTTGTTTACACCTGCCTTACTATTTTTAGGTCTACTTGAATTTGACCCAGTTTGTGAGTCACCTAATTTACATGTTGAGGAAGCTGCCAACGTTGGACTGAGTGGCCCGCTGTAATCACTAGCAAGACTAGAGAAACTATTACTGAGCTCAAAGGTTGAATTGGAAAAAAGACTGCTGGCAAAATTTGGTATGCCGCACTGGCAGCAAATCCAAGAAATCTGACTGCTCTAAAGAGCTTCATAAATTGGTGTTGACATGCCCATACACTCAACGTGGTACCATGAATCACAACCATCACAGCAAGTGGCCCTCTGGTTCCACTTGGCAGCTTTCCCACATATTCCACATGGAAATTTGGGTGTATAGGGCCCAGGGTTTGGGTGAAGATCACCCGCTTGCATCAAAATCAAGGTATAATACAACAAAGAACATGTTGAAATACTAGAACTACACAATTTGGTATTACTAGAACATTTGGAAAGTAATGATGTGTGTAGAAAATTGTTAAGTTTGAGTCCTGCAGTGATGTTAATTGTTGCAGGGAGGTACTTGTACTCAAATGATGATGACATGACTAGTAGAGTAATGTTTGGTTAGGTTTAAGCGCTGGCAAATGCACCCAGAAACTTGTCATGCACGCGTTTTCAGATTCAACATTGTTGTTGGATATCTTCCCATGTATGAGTCCTAATAACGATACGATGGAGAATAATATGCTACACAAGTTCATCTTGCAAGACAAAATAATACACTGTCACTGGAAAAGGGTCACCTATCACAAACCTATGGTACTAACTCACGACAGCTACCCGTTATGCCACGGCAATGTTGAAATTATCCTTCCATTACGATGTCAGGAGGCGCCATCTTGGAAATAAAATCCCGGATGTGTCCACTACGCAGCATGTACACGCTGTAGCAATTTTTCCCTGAGGTGACGAAAAATTGTATCCAAAAATACGTGAAGATAAAGTCAGAAAATAACGGTTTTTCTGCACAAGCCGGTTCTAGGGTGTTATTAGAACAGTTAAGCAAGACTCTCGTCTCTAAATAGGAGCTAATAGAGCTAAAAGGTGACAAATTAGCTCAATTTTACGCAGCGATGTTCAAACCGATGCTCACTAGACGATGATGGCGCACACAACGCAGCTTTTAATAGCGTGACGAATTTTTGCGTACACTGCGTGATCACGCCAGCGTGTGCGACTGTGCGTGAGTAACGCGAAAGTGAATCAACCATGCCAACGCACTCATGATTGGTTAGCATTGTACATATCCAAGGTCGTGCGTTCGCGTTGTAGTAGCGAGATCAGCGCATACGATGATTTACGCATTTGTATCTGTTTGTGTGTGAAACTTAGTGAAAACAATTCACCATTTCTCATCCTTTCAAAACTCCAAATTACAATAGGAAATTATTTTTACAGAGTTTAAAGATGAAATTTTCCGATTATGTAAAGTTTTCCACAAAAAAAGAACATTAAGCATGTTTTTTAATGTCATGGACTTGTTGAAGTTCAGGAGTTACCACCGTAGCGACTCGATCGACGGGACGCCATTTTTTCGTCTGCTTGAAATTGTGATGTCATAATACAGCCTGTATGCCTACTTTGGTTCAAGGACATGTTCCCAGTCATGCACGGTTCCTATTGACTTTGTGTTGATGAAAAGAAGTTTACATTCACCTAATTGGCATTATCTCGAAAACTAGACAGTTTTAAGAGTAGAACACCAAAAACTTGTCCAGAAATACTAATTAGTAAAATAAATCATAATTTGATCCTGCTTTTCATGTCTGAAAGATTATCATATTATTTTTACCAACTGGTTGGTTTCAAAAATCAATTGGTCATGCTGTGTGAACATGGTAAACAGGGGACTGTCCTTGAGAGCTGCTTGAACCAAAACACTTCAAATTGTATGCATGACTGTCTTTATCCAAGGTGATGATGTAATCACTATTCCAGCGAATATCAAAGGTGAAAAGACAAAGTGAAATCGGGATTGGATCGGCCGATTTAGCAAGCAAAATAATTAGTGATCGGTAGATTTAGATTATAGGGGATCGGAGCATCACTTCTATTTTTCATTTTTCAAGACAGCTGTATGTATCGCATCTATACTGCATGTTCAAATGTGTGTATGTATGGCACTGTACACCAGCGCTTGGAGCAAATGCTGGTGATTTGTAGCTGAGCCCATTGAAATGAGCGATGATGTCACTTACTCACCAAGATGGAAAATAATATAGGAGTTTTCTATATAACAGCAAAATAGAATTGATTATTAAGGCAGCAAAATATTCAAGGATTGTTTGTTGTTGGCTTATTGTTAAATGTATCATTTTGCTTAATGAAATCAAAACTAGTATGGGAAATAAACATGTGCTTTGGAATAATTTAAAGAAAGGTGAAAAAAGTCACTCAAAAGCATTGCTACTTTCCTCAAATATACAGTCCACAAGTTCCCCCTAATACTTTTTAGAATAAGTCAAAAAAATATTTTATGAAATGTAAAAATGTAAAAAGATATGTATAACCCTATTTGTTTTACACATGTTGACCAATTTATAGCATCACACGTCATTGCGTTCAGTCACAGTGGTTAACTGTGTAAGAAAAGAGGCTGTTTTAAAAGTTGCACCCGAGTCCATAGCAGTCAGGTTTTCTTTAACAAAAACATGCATAGACCTGGCTTGCTGTATTGTTTGAGAGCTGACTCCAAATGGACTCGGATGCAACTTTTAAAACGGTCTCTTTGTGACTGAACGCAATGATGTGTGACGCTATAATTTGGTCCATATGTGGATGTAAGACAATTAATACGGCTACCCATACCATTTTACACATTTGCATTTTGTCAAATATTTTTTGATTTATTTTAAAAAGTATTTAGGGGGGAACTTTTAAGTTGTGGACCCTATAGGTGTTCTATGATTCAACCATGAAATCAATAAAATTTGCATTCTCCTTCATTGATTAGCCACTTGCACGGTTCCGCCATTATGCACTATATGGGGAGAGCCTCGAACTGGCAGCATACATGCTAGGAATAATTACGTAACCTTTCCCAGAATGTTATTTGACTGGTTCAATTCCCATTCATGTATGCTGCCAGTTCGAGGCTCTCCCAACATAGGGCATAATGGCGGAACCTGCAAGTGGCTAATAGATCCTGTAAAATGGATTTATACCTTTAACTATATGTAATTTGTAAAACAATTTCTTTTCCAAAAAGATATTATGTAATGTTGATGATATCATGTAAAAGAACACAATACATGTGATAAATAAAACAAGTGTGGTGCACTTGGTATTGACTGCAAAAGAATTAGAAATGCAGGTGTTATTTTTACTTGGGTGTTATTTTTACTTTGGTGTTATTTTTACTTGGGTGTTATTTTTACTTACTTACATGTCTTAGGAAGGTGCTATTAATTTCTAGAATAGCCCATTAGGTAGAGCCAAAGTGTACTGACTGCCATATTTGTGTGTCGCTAGTGGAGAGCAAATAATAGACCTTTATTGTAGAAAAAAAATAAATTTAACTATGCGCTTGGCAATCTTTGATTTTATGGTGGTACTACACCCCATGATAAATTTTGTGACTAATTGTGCATTTTTCTCAAAAATAACTACACACTGGTAACAAAAGTTATATTATAGGGCAAGGAATCCAATAATTTCACTAAAATTTACCAAGGGTACAAAATTGTTTAAAAATCAAGTTGCAGATTTGTTGGGGTAAGAGGGTCATTTGGTGTAAACTGTTGAAAAAAGGGGGTCATGTAGCCTAATCTGCCAAAGGGGTCATTGGTTGGCAGCCCGCACAGGGTGGCAAACCAATAATGGTTGTAGGCTACTCCCACCCAACCCACTCCCAGATCTTGACAAAGGTATTTTTAAAGTCATTAGATACATGGTATGAAGAGAAAGAAAAAATAACTGGAATGAAAGATTGCAAAGCAAGAGCTAAGAGAAAACTTAAATGAAACGGAAGTGATAGGCCAAGATAAGATAAATTATCAAATACCGGGGCACTAGACTTGGAAGTGACAGGGCGGGATGTCCGGACAGCAGTTCGAAACTAGGGGCCTTTCGGTGCCATATTAGAGGGTCTTAAAAATCTTAACAAAAAGAGGGTCATTCAGACCCTGTGGCGTAGCGTCATAGGGGCACGTCCCCCATCAATCTCAAATTTTAAAAATCCCATAGGAAAATGGCCGAAAATCGAAACTTGTGCCCCCCCTCATGAATCAGACCAGGTGCCCCCAATCATGGTCGGTGCCCCCCCAATATGATGACCCACGCCACGCCACTGGTGAGACTCAAAAGTTCAGGTCTATCATGAAAAGTTTTTTTAATTCATCAAAATTTGAAAAAATAAATAAAAATTCAAAGAAAAAAAACAGGGTCATTTAGTGAGAGATTTTCAGAAATTTCCTTTTTTTTTTTAGGTTGTCATTTTGTGACAGGAAAACATAAAGGGTGTCATAGGCCCGGGGGGCACTCCAACTTTTGAGGTGACGCGTAAGTAGGGCTGTTAAGACCCCCTTTTTCAGCATCGCTGTCACCCGAAGACCCCTTGTTTTTTCATTTGATTGGTCACCCAAAGACCCTTGCTTGTTCAATTTTAACAGCAACTTTCATTTATCACTGATTTTGTCACCTATATCCATTTTAAATTGAAGTGCCCCCAGCGGGTCATAGGGAATTCATTCAGTTCAATAAAACAAAAAAGGGGCTCATTGGGTGAGAGGGAGTTTAAAGATAGGGGTCGGGTGTCCGCACATCCCCGGGCACATCCGTCCCGGATCCCGTCACCCGTTTTAGTGAGTGCCCGGTTCCCCACCTTCGCACTCATCGCTGATGAGTGATTGGGTATCAGTTATCGCCCATTCCCAATTTAGGGATGAGCGGTATTTGTAAACATCAGCGATCGACTTCCTGTTCGTGACTGATGGCGTCGAAAATGGTAAGCTTACGTTTTGTAGACGTAATAAAATCGTTTAAATGTATATTTGAATGCCGTCAATATGCCAAAGTGTTGACCGTGAGTGTCTTTCAAAAAATATTACAAATGTAAAATTAGAGAACTATATGGCTAGGCTTAAATGTTATGTCAATATTGTGATATGATTTAGCATGTTTACATGTTATACTATAATTAAATTAGGAAATTCTTGGCCAAAGTGGAACATGCGCGTTGCGTCCATGTAGTGTACTAAGCGTGTACGCAGTGTAAGGCGCGTGTATACTTTCTTCTGTACCGCGCTATATTCGCGTGTGTTTATCGCGGAGCCACTAGCGTTCACATTGTTCCAGTTTGGCCAAGAATTACTTGATTTGATTATAGTGTGGGAATTCCAATTGAATGAACGCAGACTTTGACTTTGACGTAATACTGTCCAACGTTCCCTCGCGGGAATCAAGCGCCAGGAATAGTGTGCGCCTGTTGTTGGTTACTTAGTCTTGCTTCTTATATAGGTGGCTTGTGATTGCTGTTTTAAATGCTTGAGGTTCTTTAATGTTGGCTATGCTTTCTGGTATCGAGTTCCAATCTCGAATTGTTCTCGGAAAATATGAGTTCTTATAACAGTCTTTTGTAGCCGTTATTGTTGCAAATGCTTGAGTATTGGTATGCCGTGACGTACGTGGGGCGGGCTGAAGGAGGTTTCCGACAGGTAGGGATAGGTGACCGGTGATGGCTTTCTGCAGTGTGGTCAGTCGCTTACACTTCCTTCTAATCTGAAGTGACTCCCAATCCAGCTTCTGGAGCAACTCTGTCATACAACCTTGTGATTTGGACTTGTAATCTCCGCTTACAAAGCGGGCCGCTCTCCTTTGTACCATTTCTATCTTATTATTTAACACTTGTGCATATGGATCCCATGATGTGTAGGTATGCTAGGTGAATTTAAATTTGCCATCAAACTGCATCATTTTATATATCAAATTAAAGCCCTTGAGTAAACAAAGCCAAAACTGAAAACCATTTTTTCATAGCACTTTCCGTAGCAAAGTTACATCTTGTCAAAGATTGACTTTCATCAAAAAGTTTCAGCTAGCAAAATTCCCCAAAACGGCATTTCTGGGGTGTTTCTAGATCTTAGTCTCATTATGATAGCAGCTTTTTTTAATGGAAATGCTATCCAAATCCCTCTAAAATTCCATGTGCGGGTGACTTATCACCATAAAAAATCATATATTTGGGTCAAGTGAAGTATAGAAAACATATTTATGTAGGTTTCTTTCTTCGGGCACTTGTTTTAAATTTCTATGTAAAAATGCATTGACATTGTCGGCGAATTTGACTGACTAGCAAATGTGTTAACTAAGGTTTGCCTGGGTTACCTACCATGTGGGAGATGAGTATTCAACCAAAGGTCGAACCAGTGTCTTGTAGGCCGACTCTTTAACATGTTGAGGGCAAGAATATAAATTTCTGCGGATGAATCTTAAGGTGCGGTTAGCAGATGCCGTTATATTATCAATATGTTTGTTCCAGGTGAGCTTATCAGTGATCGTAACGCCAAGGTATGGGTGACTGTTTGCTGCTTGCAAGATGGAATTTCCCAGGGTGTAATCAAAATGGAACACAGATCTTTTGTGTGTGAGTCTCATAATAAAACACTTAGCTGGGTTGAAATGCATTTGCCAGTCTTTTTCCCATTTTATGAGTGTGTTTAGATCTTGTTGTAAAGCATCTGCATCAAACTGGTTCTGTATTTGTCTGTAGAGTACACAATCGTCTGCAAAAAGACGGACTGTGGAGTTTATGTTGTCTGGAAGGTCATTTATGTATACAAGGAACATCAGCGGACCAAGCACCGTGCCCTGAGGGACGCCCGAAGCAACGTTGGTCCATGTCGAGTGTTCACCACCGACTACGACCCTCTGGACACGATGCTTGAGAAAGCTGCTGATCCATGTGTTTTGTTGTGAATACCATATCTGTTTAATTTGTTTAAAAGCCTATTATGGGGGACTACATCAAAGGCCTTTGAAAAGTCCATGATTACCATATCCACTTGGGATTTATTATTCAATGAATGAGCTAGATCATGAGTCGTAAGACTTAGCTGAGATTCTGTTGAGTGTTTAGTCCTAAATCCATGTTGTTTTTCAGTTAAAACTGAAAACTGGTCAAAATGTCTCATAATGTTAGAATGTATTATATGCTCTAAGGTTTTGCAGCATATTGATGTTAATGAAACAGGGCGATAATTTGACGCCAATGTCCTATCTCCTTTTTTAAAGATAGGGGCAATATTTGCCTGCAACCATGAATTTGGAAGAACCCCAGTGTCATAAGATCTTTGAAAAATAACACAAAGGGCAGGAGCTAACTCCTCCGTAGCCAATTGGAGGATACGCGCTGAGATCCCGTCTGGGCCACTGGCCTTTTTGGGATCAAGCTCCTAAGCAATTTGGCTACACCTTCAGGCGAAATGGTGATATCTGGCATGGTTGGAATTTGAGGAATCGGCTCTTTGGGTGGATTATTATCTTCCTTTGTGAAGACCGATCTAAATTGCTCATTCAGAATTTCAGCTTTACAAACATTGTCCGACTCAAGCTTACCATCTTTCTTGAGTGTTGAAATCCCATAGCCTCAATCTTGAGGCTTTTTATGAAAGACCAAAAGCTCTTAGGTGAATCAGAACAAGCGTCAGCAATGTGTCTCCTGTATGAGTTCCTGGTTTCTTTAAATACAGTTTTTCTTATTTCGTGAAATTCTCATGATTGCTTGGGTTTGGTGATTTTTTGTATGCATTAAACGCTCTCTGTTTACGCTTATGAAGGCGTTTGATTTTCTTATTTATCCAGGGGGTTTGGTTTCTCTTTGAAGCCATTTTGGATGGTATGTGTGTGTCCATTGCTTCTTCTATAGCACACTGAAAATCATTGTACAGCTCATTGACTGTGCTGTTGTAAAACTTTTTACTCACAAATAAATCTGACCAATTTTTTAGGTCACATTTGAGAGCCTCTAAATCAGCTTTGTGGTACAAAAAAATTTTGCGAGCTTTCTGCTTATTGATTTTAGGTTTGCAATTTTAACAATGATCATGGGGATGCTGTCATGGTCACTTATACCTGGGACCACAGTAGATTTTTCAACCAAGGTAGGGTTGGTGGTAAAGAATAAATCAAGTGTGTTGTTCCCACGTGTTGGCTCACTCACACCTTGCTCCATACCAAACTCAGCCTGTATTTCCAATAATTTCTTGGAAAGGGATGGATATTGGCCTCCTGGTTTGAATGAGTTATTTTCCCATTCAATGTCTGGGAGATTGAAATCTCCGCCAAAAATATTTGACCTTTGCTTGTAGCTCTAAGCTTGGTCAATGAGGCATGAAGCTCATTCATATTACATGTAGGGGGGTGTGTTATTTTGCAAATTTCAACTTTTTAATATGAATTGCAGTTCAAAATATGGTATCAACATTGGAAATCAAGAATATGAAAGAATTTTATTCAAAAATGATTTTTAACCCCCCTGTACATGCCCCTTGAAAATTTTGAAACAAGGTTTCCGAATTGCAGGCTTGTGTAGCAGACGACATTAATGGAAGTTGAAATGGCTGTAAACACTTGATTAAAGTGCTTTTTGCTAAAACTATGGGTTGTGTATGTGGCCTTCTTGATCAGCCAGTGTGAAATTAGTTCCATATGATGACATTTGAGCAATTTTGGACATTTATAGGTTAGTGTGGTGTAAAAAGTGAGTAGGCCTATCTTCGTGATCTTAGAAGCAGCAAGTGGAGAAGAAACTAAAACACTTTAAAATGGAAAGATAGACTTTGTCCTCACAGATCAAACAGCTCATAGTGACCTAGTGAAGGTGTAGAAAGTCTTATTGATGAAAGGCTGGATTCTGGGTTTATGTCTGACCATCTTTTCTGTAAGGTGTAGGAATTGAGTTCCATCAGGAATGGTCTTTTACTCTTATTAACTTCATAGAGTAGCTAGCAAATTCTAAAGATTTACATGCAAAGTTCAAAAATAATACAAAATAAATAGCTTAAGAAAATGTAAAGGAAAATGTCCCTTGTCCTGGGACTAAATTCAACTTTGACCAGGTCTAACTTTAGACCCGGTCTAACTCATTTGTACATACAGACCTAAGAGTCCTACCAAGCACATAAATTGAGAACAGAATAGGTAGACAAGATAATACCCAAGAATAATACTAATCAACTACTGCCTCATCGTGGAGCAGTTTTACTCAACAGGCACTTGGCTGCATACAAAGTTAATAAATCATGGAACAAGTCCAATGATTTGACATCCACATTTCCCAGTGAGCCTGAAGGACAAACGCTTTAATGACTTAACATATAGGATATAACTCTACCTATCTAGAAGATCTTCAAAAGTAGGCCATATATGAACACATACTTGCATGCATTATCAATGCTTTTTGGATCTGGACTCCCTGAAAACCATATAGTCTAACTATACAGGAGCTCTGATTAGTTTACATCATAATTATAGAGCCATATTTTTTACTAACTAAACTTCAAAACTGATACCAGCCTTTTATCAACTTTATGATGACTATTTGCGTAATGATCCCAAGAACCTTCTTAACATCAATATTCTAGCATTCTCCTTTGTGTCAATGGACAGATTCCAGCAAATCAAGTACATGTAGCCTATGATAATGACATTTGTGTCAGGCATACTCATTTAAAGTAGCAGAATCTTCTCATATATGAAGCCACAAAGATAAAGATGATCGATCATGTACTTGTTTCGGGTTTCAGAAGCAGAAGGGAGACAGTTTTACCTTTGGGGAATGTGATCTTACAGCTGAGCATGCCATAGGCCTATCTTCCATGGATCCAGAGAAGCTTGACAAACCACCGATCCAAAACCTTGCAGCTGTATCTTGAAGATATGCAAGGGACACAAGTCTTTCACTTCTTAAATCAAGTGATGTTTGCAATTAAAAGATCATAGAAAACTGTGTGTGAAATAAAATGCCGAAAACCTGAACCTCTATTTGAGGAATGTGATGTCTAAGGCAGACTGCGGCTGGATTAACAGACTTAAATGAAGCATTGCACTCTCTTCCAGACAAATAAAAAGTGATATTTATCCTCCAGCTGATAAGCTGTTTATGTAATTGTCAACATATTGTATCAAACTCAGCATTTACAATACAAAATAATTATAAAACAGGCTCAAGAATCACAATTTCTTTCAGTTTCTATGATAATCTACTACATTAAGCATGTGCAAGGCTGGTTGTTACCAAATCTTCAGGGGGCATGTACAGGGGGGTTAATCTACTTAAATTTATTTTTAATGATCATATTCTTGTTTAGTATAGTCGATACCATATTTTCAGCAGCAATTCATAAAAAGTTGGAATTATCACACCCCTATTCATATACTCAATTGAATTCCCAAATATCTGGGATCGGTAAAAGGCACCTATGGTGGTGTCCCGAGCTCCCTGGATCTTAATAGTAACCCAAACCACCTCACAATCTGTCAAGGTGAGTTTCAGTTCCAATAATTATGTCTGGTTCATAATTCTCAATACAGACTGCAAGGTCTGCAACTTTGCTACGAATACTGCAAAAGTTTATTACAAGTGATTTAAGAGTCTGTCTTGTGACTCTTGGAGCTTTGGGCTTAGATTTGTTTACACCTGCCTTACTATTTTTAGGTCTACTTGAATTTGACCCAGTTTGTGAGTCACCTAATTTACATGGTGAGGAAGCTGCCAACGGTGGACTGAGTGGCCCGCTGTAATCACTAGCAAGACTAGAGAAACTATTACTGAGCTCAAAGGTTGAATTGGAAAAAAGACTGCTGGCAAAATTTGGTATGCCGCACTGGCAGCAAATCCAAGAAATCTGACTGCTCTAAAGAGCTTCATAAATTGGTGTTGACATGCCCATACACTCAACGTGGTACCATGAATCACAACCATCACAGCAAGTGGCCCTCTGGTTCCACTTGGCAGCTTTCCCACATATTCCACATGGAAATTTGGGTGTATAGGGCCCAGGGTTTGGGTGAAGATCACCCGCTTGCATCAAAATCAAGGTATAATACAACAAAGAACATGTTGAAATACTAGAACTACACAATTTGGTATTACTAGAACATTTGGAAAGTAATGATGTGTGTAGAAAATTGTTAAGTTTGAGTCCTGCAGTGATGTTAATTGTTGCAGGGAGGTACTTGTACTCAAATGATGATGACATGACTAGTAGAGTAATGTTTGGTTAGGTTTAGCGCTGGCAAATGCACCCAGAAACTTGTCATGCACGCTTTTCAGATTCAACATTGTTGTTGGATATCTTCCCATGTATGAGTCCTAATAACGATACGATGGAGAATAATATGCTACACAAGTTCATCTTGCAAGACAAAATAATACACTGTCACTGGAAAAGGGTCACCTATCACAAACCTATGGTACTAACTCACGACAGCTACCCCGTTGTACGCCACGGCAATGTTGAAATTATCCTTCCATTACGATGTCAGGAGACGCCATCTTGGAAATAAAATCCCGGATGTGTCCACTGCAGCATGTACACGCTGTAGCAATTTTTCCCTGAGGTGACGAAAAATTGTATCCAAAAATACGTGAAGATAAAGTCAGAAAATAACGGTTTTTCTGCACAAGCGGTTCTAGGGTGTTATTAGAACAGTTAAGCAAGACTCTCGTCTCTAAATAGGAGCTAATAGAGCTAAAAGGTGACAAATTAGCTCAATTTTCGGCAGCGATGTTCAAACCGATGCTCACTAGACGATGAGGGCGCACACAACGCAGCTTTTAATAGCGTGACAAATTTTTGCGTACACTGCGTGATCACGCCAGCGTGTGCGACTGTGCGTGAGTAACGCGAAAGTGAATCCAACCATGCCAACGCACTCATGATTGGTTAGCATTGTACGTATCCAAGGTCGTGCGTTCGCGTTGTAGTAGCGAGATCAGCGCATACGATGATTTACGCATTTGTATCTGTTTGTGTGTGAAACTTAGTGAAAACAATTCACCATTTCTCATCCTTTCAAAACTCCAAATTACAATAGGAAATTATTTTTACAGAGTTTAAAGATGAAATTTTCCGATTATGTAAAGTTTTCCACTAAAAAAGAACATTAAGCATGTTTTTTAATGTCATGGACTTGTTGAAGTTCAGGAGTTACCACCGTAGCGACTCGATCGACGGGACGCCATTTTTTTGTCTGCTTGAAATTGTGATGTCATAATACAGCCTGTATGCCTACTTTGGTTCAAGGACATGTTCCCAGTCATGCACGGTTCCTATTGACTTTGTGTTGATGAAAAGAAGTTTACATTCACCTAATTGGCATTATCTCGAAAACTAGACAGTTTTAAGAGTAGAACACCAAAACTTGTCCAGAAATACTAATTAGTAAAATAAATCATAATTTGATCCTGCTTTTCATGTCTGAAAGATTATCATATTATTTTTACCAACTGGTTGGTTTCCAAAAATCCAATTGGTCATGCTGTGTGAACATGGTAAACAGGGGACTGTCCTTGAGAGCTGCTTGAACCAAAACACTTCAAATTGTATGCATGACTGTCTTTATCCAAGGTGATGATGTAATCACTATTCCAGCGAATATCAAAGGTGAAAAGACAAAGTGAAATCGGGATTGGATCGGCCGATTTAGCAAGCAAAATAATTAGTGATCGGTAGATTTAGATTATAGGGGATCGGAGCATCACTTCTATTTTTCATTTTTCAAGACAGCTGTATGTATACGCATCTATACTGCATGTTCAAATGTGTGTATGTATGGCACTGTACACCAGCGCTTGGAGCAAATGCTGGTGATTTGTAGCTGAGCCCATTGAAATGAACGATGATGTCACTTACTCACCAAGATGGAAAATAATATAGGAGTTTTCTATATAACAGCAAAATAGAATTGATTATTAAGGCAGCAAAATATTCAAGGATTGTTTGTTGTTGGCTTATTGTTAAATGTATCATTTTGCTTAATGAAATCAAAACTAGTATGGGAAATAAACATGTGCTTTGGAATAATTTAAAGAAAGGTGAAAAAAGTCACTCAAAAGCATTGCTACTTTCCTCAAATATACAGTCCACAAGTTCCCCCTAATACTTTTTAGAATAAGTCAAAAAATATTTTATGAAATGTAAAAATGTAAAAGATATGTATAACCCTATTTGTTTTACATGTTGACCAATTTATAGCATCACACGTCATTGCGTTCAGTCACAGTGGTTAACTGTGTAAGAAAAGAGGCTGTTTTAAAAGTTGCACCCGAGTCCATAGCAGTCAGGTTTTCTTTAACAAAAACATGCATAGACCTGGCTTGCTGTATTGTTTGAGAGCTGACTCCAATGGACTCGGATGCAACTTTTAAAACGGTCTCTTTGTGACTGAACGCAATGATGTGTGACGCTATAATTTGGTCCATATGTGGATGTAAGACAATTAATACGGCTACCCATACCATTTTACACATTTGCATTTTGTCAAATATTTTTGATTTATTTTAAAAAGTATTTAGGGGGAACTTTTAAGTTGTGGACCCTATAGGTGTTCTATGATTCAACCATGAAATCAATAAAATTTGCATTCTCCTTCATTGACCATTACGCCACTTGCAGTTCCGCCATTATGCACTATATGGGGAGAGCCTCGAACTGGCAGCATACATGAAAGGAAGAATTACGTAACCTTACACAGAATGTTATATGACTGGTTCAATTCCCATTCATGTATGCTGCCAGTTCGAGGCTCTCCCGCATACATAGGGCATAATGGCGAACCGTGCAAGTGGCTTAATAGATCCTGTAAAATGGATTTATACCTTTAACTATATGTAATTTGTAAAACAATTTCTTTTCCAAAAAGATATTATGTAATGTTGATGATATCATGTAAAAGAACACAATACATGTGATAAATAAAACAAGTGTGGTGCACTTGGTATTGACTGCAAAGAATTAGAAATGCAGGTGTTATTTTTACTTGGGTGTTATTTTTACTTTGGTGTTATTTTTACTTGGGTGTTATTTTTACTTACTTACATGTCTTAGGAAGGTGCTATTAATTTCTAGAATAGCCCATTAGGTAGAGCCAAAGTGTACTGACTGCCATATTTGTGTGTCGCTAGTGGAGAGCAAATAATAGACCTTTATTGTAGAAAAAAAATAAATTTAACTATGCGCTTGGCAATCTTTGATTTTATGGTGGTACTACACCCCATGATAAATTTTGTGACTAATTGTGCATTTTTCTCAAAAAATAACTACACACTGGTAACAAAAGTTATATTATAGGGGCAAGGAATCCAATAATTTCACTAAAATTTACCGAAGGGTACAAAATTGTTTAAAAATCAAGTTGCAGATTTGTTGGGGGAAGAGGGTCATTTGGTGTAAACTGTTGAAAAAAGGGGGTCATGTAGCCTAATCTGCCAAAGGGGGTCATTGGTTGGCAGCCCGCACAGGGTGGCAAACCAATAATGGTTGTAGGCTACTCCCACCCAACCCACTCCCAGATCTTGACAAAGGTATTTTTAAAGTCATTAGATACATGGTATGAAGAGAAAGAAAAAAATAACTGGAATGAAAGATTGCAAAGCAAGAGCTAAGAGAGAAAACTTAAATGAAACGGAAGTGATAGGCTAAGATAAGATAAATTATCAAATACCGGGGCACTAGACTTGGAAGTGACAGGGCGGGGATGTCCGGACAGCAGTTCGAAACTAGGGGCCTTTCGGTGCCATATTAGAGGGTCTTAAAAATCTTAACAAAAAAGAGGGTCATTCAGACCCTGTGGCGTAGCGTCATAGGGGCACGTCCCCCCCCCCCCATCAATCTCAAATTTTAAAAAATCCCATAGGAAAATGGCCGAAAATCGGCTTGTGCCCCCCCCCTCATGAATCAGACCAGGTGCCCCCAATCATGGTTGGTGCCCCCCAATATGATGACCCACGCTACGCCACTGGTGAGACTCAAAAGTTCAGGTCTATCATGAAAAGTTTTTTTTTAATTCATCAAAATTTGAAAAAATAAATAAAAATTCAAAGAAAAAGAAAACAGGGTCATTTAGTGAGAGATTTTCAGAAATTTCCCTTTTTTTTTTTTTTTGTCATTTTGTGACAGGAAAACATAAAGGGTGTCATAGGCCCGGGGGGCACTCCAACTTTTGAGGTGACGCGTAAGTAGGGCTGTAAAGACCCCCTTTTTCAGCATCGCTGTCACCCGAAGACCCCTTGTTTTTTCATTTGATTGGTCACCCAAAGACCCTTGCTTGTTCAATTTTAACAGCAACTTTCATTTATCACTGATTTTGTCACCTATATCCATTTTAAATTGAAGTGCCCCCCCCCCGCGGGTCATAGGGAGTTCATTCAGTTCAATAAAACAAAAAAAGGGGCTCATTGGGTGAGAGGGAGTTTAAAGATAGGGGTCGGGTGTCCGCACATCCCCGGGCACATCTCGTCCGGGATCCCGTCACCCGTTTTAGTGAGTGCCCGGTTCCCCACCTTCGCACTCATCGCTGATGAGTGATTGGGTATCAGTTATCGCCCATTCCCAATTTAGGGATGAGCGGTATTTGTAAACATCAGCGATCGACTTCCTGTTCGTGACTGATGGCGTCCAAAATGGTAAGCTTACGTTTTGTAGACGTAATAAAATCGTTTAAATGTATATTTGAATGCCGTCAATATGCCAAAGTGTTGACCGTGAGTGTCTTTCAAAAATATTACAAATGTAAAATTAGAGAACTATATGGCTAGGCTTAAATGTTATGTCAATATTGTGATATGATTTAGCATGTTTACATGTTATACTATAATTAAATTAGGAAATTCTTGGCCAAAGTGGAACATGCGCGTTGCGTCCATGTAGTGTACTAAGCGTGTAGGCAGTGTAAGGCGCGTGTATACTTTCTTCTGTACCGCGCTATATTCGCGTGTGTTTATCGCGGAGCCACTAGCGTTCACATTGTTCCAGTTTGGCCAAGAATTACTTGATTTGATTATAGTGTGGGAATTCCAATTGAATGAACGCAGACTTTGACTTTGACGTAATACTGTCCAACGTTCCCTGCGGGAATCAAGCGGCCAGGAATAGTGTGCGCCTGTTGTTGGTTACTTAGTCTTGCTTCTTATATAGGTGGCTTGTGATTGCTGTTTTAAATGCTTGAGGTTCTTTAATGTTGGCTATGCTTTCTGGTATCGAGTTCCAATCTCGAATTGTTCTCGGAAAATATGAGTTCTTATAACAGTCTTTTGTAGCCGTTATTGTTGCAAATGCTTGAGTATTGGTATGCCGTGACGTGCACGTGGGGGCGGGCTGAAGGAGGTTTCCGACAGGTAGGGATAGGTGACCGGTGATGGCTTTCTGCAGTGTGGTCAGTCGCTTACACTTCCTTCTAATCTGAAGTGACTCCCATCCAGCTTCTGGAGCAACTCTGTCATACAACCTTGTGATTTGGACTTGTAATCTCCGCTTACAAAGCGGGCCGCTCTCCTTTGTACCATTTCTATCTTATTATTTAACACTTGTGCATATGGATCCCATGATGTGTAGGTATGCTAGGTGAATTTAAATTTGCCATCAAACTGCATCATTTTATATATCAAATTAAAGCCCTTGAGTAAACAAAGCCAAAACTGAAAACCATTTTTTCATAGCACTTTCCGTAGCAAAGTTACATCTTGTCAAAGATTGACTTTCATCAAAAAGTTTCAGCTAGCAAAATTCCCCAAAACGGCATTTCTGGGGTGTTTCTAGATCTTAGTCTCATTATGATAGCAGCTTTTTTTAATGGAAATGCTATCCAAATCCCTCTAAAATTCCATGTGCGGGTGATTATCACCATAAAAAATCATATATTTGGGTCAAGTGAAGTATAGAAAACATATTTATGTAGGTTTCTTTCTTCGGGCACTTGTTTTAAATTTCTATGTAAAAATGCATTGACATTGTCGGCGAATTTGACTGACTAGCAAATGTGTTAACTAAGGTTTGCCTGGGTTACCTACCATGTGGGAGATGAGTATTCAACCAAAGGTCGAACCAGTGTCTTGTAGGCCGACTCTTTAACATGTTGAGGGCAAGAATATAAATTTCTGCGGATGAATCTTAAGGTGCGGTTAGCAGATGCCGTTATATTATCAATATGTTTGTTCCAGGTGAGCTTATCAGTGATCGTAACGCCAAGGTATGGGTGACTGTTTGCTGCTTGCAAGATGGAATTTCCCAGGGTGTAATCAAAATGGAACACAGATCTTTTGTGTGTGAGTCTCATAATAAAACACTTAGCTGGGTTGAAATGCATTTGCCAGTCTTTTTCCCATTTTATGAGTGTGTTTAGATCTTGTTGTAAAGCATCTGCATCAAACTGGTTCTGTATTTGTCTGTAGAGTACACAATCGTCCGCAAAAAGACTGACTGGGGAGTTTATGTTGTCTGGAAGGTCATTTATGTATACAAGGAACATCAGCGGACCAAGCACCGTGCCCTGAGGGACGCCTGCTAAGCAACGTTGGTCCATGTCAGTGTTCACCACCGACTACGACCCTCTGGACACGATGCTTGAGAAAGCTGCTGATCCATGTGTTTTGTTGTGAATACCATATCTGTTTAATTTGTTTAAAAGCCTATTATGGGGGACTACATCAAAGGCCTTTGAAAAGTCCATGATTACCATATCCACTTGGGATTTATTATTCAATGAATGAGCTAGATCATGAGTCGTAAGACTTAGCTGAGATTCTGTTGAGTGTTTAGTCCTAAATCCATGTTGTTTTTCAGTTAAAACTGAAAACTGGTCAAAATGTCTCATAATGTTAGAATGTATTATATGCTCTAAGGTTTTGCAGCATATTGATGTTAATGAAACAGGGCGATAATTTGACGCCAATGTCCTATCTCCTTTTTTAAAGATAGGGCAATATTTGCCTGCAACCATGAATTTGGAAGAACCCCAGTGTCATAAGATCTTTGAAAAATAACACAAAGGGCAGGAGCTAACTCCTCCGTAGCCAATTGGAGGATCGGCGCTGAGATCCCGTCTGGGCCACTGGCCTTTTGGGATCAAGCTCCCTAAGCAATTTGGCTACACCTTCAGGCGAAATGGTGATATCTGGCATGGTTGGAATTTGAGGAATCGGCTCTTTGGGTGGATTATTATCTTCCTTTGTGAAGACCGATCTAAATTGCTCATTCAGAATTTCAGCTTTACAAACATTGTCCGACTCAAGCTTACCATCTTTCTTGAGTGTTGGAAATCCCATAGCCTCAATCTTGAGGCTTTTTATGAAAGACCAAAAGCTCTTAGGTGAATCAGAACAAACGTCAGCAATGTGTCTCCTGTATGAGTTCCTGGTTTCTTTAAATACAGTTTTTCTTATTTCGGTGAAATTCTCATGATTGCTTGGGTTTGGTGATTTTTGTATGCATTAAACGCTCTCTGTTTACGCTTATGAAGGCGTTTGATTTTCTTATTTATCCAGGGGGTTTGGTTTCTCTTTGAAGCCATTTTGGATGGTATGTGTGTGTCCATTGCTTCTTCTATAGCACACTGAAAATCATTGTACAGCTCATTGACTGTGCTGTTGGAAAACTTTTACTCACAAATAAATCTGACCAATTTTTTAGGTCACATTTGAGAGCCTCTAAATCAGCTTTGTGGTACAAAAAAATTTTGCGAGCTTTCTGCTTATTGATTTTAGGTTTGCAATTTTAACAATGATCAAGGGGATGCTGTCATGGTCACTTATACCTGGGACCACAGTAGATTTTTCAACCAAGGTAGGGTTGGTGGTAAAGAATAAATCAAGTGTGTTGTTCCCACGTGTTGGCTCACTCACACCTTGCTCCATACCAAACTCAGCCTGTATTTCCAATAATTTCTTGGAAAGGGATGGATATTGGCCTCCTGGTTTGAATGAGTTATTTTCCCATTCAATGTCTGGGAGATTGAAATCTCCGCCAAAAATATTTGACCTTTGCTTGTAGCTCTAAGCTTGGTCAATGAGGCATGAAGCTCATTCATATTACATGTAGGGGGGTGTGTTATTTTGCAAATTTCAACTTTTTAATATGAATTGCAGTTCAAAATATGGTATCAACATTGGAAATCAAGAATATGAAAGAATTTTATTCAAAAATGATTTCTAACCCCCTGTACATGCCCCTTGAAAATTTTGAAACAAGGTTTCCGAATTCAGCAGGCTTGTGTAGCAGACGACATTAATGGAAGTTGAAATGGCTGTAAACACTTGATTAAAGTGCTTTTTGCTAAAACTATGGGTTGTGTATGTGGCCTTCTTGATCAGCCAGTGTGAAATTAGTTCCATATGATGACATTTGAGCAATTTTGGACATTTATAGGTTAGTGTGGTGTAAAAAGTGAGTAGGCCTATCTTCGTGATCTTAGAAGCAGCAAGTGGAGAAGAAACTAAAACACTTTAAAATGGAAAGATAGACTTTGTCCTCACAGATCAAACAGCTCATAGTGACCTAGTGAAGGTGTAGAAAGTCTTATTGATGAAAGGCTGGATTCTGGGTTTATGTCTGACCATCTTTTCTGTAAGGTGTAGGCCCTAAGGTCCGTATGCACAAAAGTGGAATTGAGTTCCATCAGGAATGGTCTTTTACTCTTATTAACTTCATAGAGTAGCTAGCAAATTCTAAAGATTTACATGCAAAGTTCAAAAATAATACAAAATAAATAGCTTAAGAAAATGTAAAGGAAAATGTCCCTTGTCCTGGGACTAAATTCAACTTTGACCAGGTCTAACTTTAGACCCGGTCTAACTCATTTGTACATACAGACCTAAGAGTCCTACCAAGCACATAAATTGAGAACAGAATAGGTAGACAAGATAATACCCAAGAATAATACTAATCAACTACTGCCTCATCGTGGAGCAGTTTTACTCAACAGGCACTTGGCTGCATACAAAGTTAATAAATCATGGAACAAGTCCAATGATTTGACATCCACATTTCCCAGTGAGCCTGAAGGACAAACGCTTTAATGACTTAACATATAGGATATAACTCTACCTATCTAGAAGATCTTCAAAAGTAGGCCATATATG
This sequence comes from Amphiura filiformis, assembly GCF_039555335.1. Lineage (NCBI taxonomy): Eukaryota > Metazoa > Echinodermata > Ophiuroidea > Amphilepidida > Amphiuridae > Amphiura > Amphiura filiformis. The sequence goes on along the minus strand of NC_092634.1, from coordinate 4,419,252 downwards.
AACACATACTTGCATGCATTATCAATGCTTTTTGGATCTGGACTCCCTGAAAACCATATAGTCTAACTATACAGGAGCTCTGATTAGTTTACATCATAATTATAGAGCCATATTTTTCACTAACTAAACTTCAAAACTGATACCAGCCTTTTATCAACTTTATGATGACTAATTGCGTAATGATCCCAAGAACCTTCTTAACATCAATATTCTAGCATTCTCCTTTGTGTCAATGGACAGATTCCAGCAAATCAAGTACATGTAGCCTATGATAATGACATTTGTGTCAGGCATACTCATTTAAAGTAGCAGAATCTTCTCATATATGAAGCCACAAAGATAAAGATGATCGATCATGTACTTGTTTCGGGTTTCAGAAGCAGAAGGGAGACAGTTTTACCTTTGGGGAATGTGATCTTACAGCTGAGCATGCCATAGGCCTATCTTCCATGGATCCAGAGAAGCTTGACAAACCACCGATCCAAAACCTTGCAGCTGTATCTTGAAGATATGCAAGGGACACAAGTCTTTCACTTCTTAAATCAAGTGATGTTTGCAATTAAAAGATCATAGAAAACTGTGTGTGAATAAAATGCCGAAACCTGAACCTCTATTTGAGGAATGTGATGTCTAAGGCAGACTGCGGCTGGATTAACAGACTTAAATGAAGCATTGCACTCTCTTCCAGACAAATAAAAAGTGATATTTATCCTCCAGCTGATAAGCTGTTTATGTAATTGTCAACATATTGTATCAAACTCAGCATTTACAATACAAAATAATTATAAAACAGGCTCAAGAATCACAATTTCTTTCAGTTTCTATGATAATCTACTACATTAAGCATGTGCAAGGCTGGTTGTTACCAAATCTTCAGGGGGCATGTACAGGGGGGTTAATCTACTTAAATTTATTTTTAATGATCATATTCTTGTTTAGTATAGTCGATACCATATTTTCAGCAGCAATTCATAAAAAGTTGGAATTATCACACCCCCCTATTCATATACTCAATTGAATTCCCAAATATCTGGGATCGGTAAAAGGCACCTATGGTGGTGTCCCGAGCTCCCTGGATCTTAATAGTAACCCAAACCACCTCACAATCTGTCAAGGTGAGTTTCAGTTCCAATAATTATGTCTGGTTCATAATTCTCAATACAGACTGCAAGGTCTGCAACTTTGCTACGAATACTGCAAAAGTTTATTACAAGTGATTTAAGAGTCTGTCTTGTGACTCTTGGAGCTTTGGGCTTAGATTTGTTTACACCTGCCTTACTATTTTTAGGTCTACTTGAATTTGACCCAGTTTGTGAGTCACCTAATTTACATGGTGAGGAAGCTGCCAACGGTGGACTGAGTGGCCCGCTGCAATCACTAGCAAGACTAGAGAAACTATTACTGAGCTCAAAGGTTGAATTGGAAAAAAGACTGCTGGCAAAATTTGGTATGCCGCACTGGCAGCAAATCCAAGAAATCTGACTGCTCTAAAGAGCTTCATAAATTGGTGTTGACATGCCCATACACTCAACGTGGTACCATGAATCACAACCATCACAGCAAGTGGCCCTCTGGTTCCACTTGGCAGCTTTCCCACATATTCCACATGGAAATTTGGGTGTATAGGGCCCAGGGTTTGGGTGAAGATCACCCGCTTGCATCAAAATCAAGGTATAATACAACAAAGAACATGTTGAAATACTAGAACTACACAATTTGGTATTACTAGAACATTTGGAAAGTAATGATGTGTGTAGAAAATTGTTAAGTTTGAGTCCTGCAGTGATGTTAATTGTTGCAGGGAGGTACTTGTACTCAAATGATGATGACATGACTAGTAGAGTAATGTTTGGTTAGGTTTAGCGCTGGCAAATGCACCCAGAAACTTGTCATGCACGTTTTCAGATTCAACATTGTTGTTGGATATCTTCCCATGTATGAGTCCTAATAACGATACGATGGAGAATAATATGCTACACAAGTTCATCTTGCAAGACAAAATAATACACTGTCACTGGAAAAGGGTCACCTATCACAAACCTATGGTACTAACTCACGACAGCTACCCCGTTGTACGCCACGGCAATGTTGAAATTATCCTTCCATTACGATGTCAGGAGACGCCATCTTGGAAATAAAATCCCGGATGTGTCCACTGCGCAGCATGTACACATTTCGCTGTAGCAATTTTTCCCTGAGGTGACGAAAAATTGTATCCAAAAATACGTGAAGATAAAGTCAGAAAATAACGGTTTTTCTGCACAAGCCGGTTCTAGGGTGTTATTAGAACAGTTAAGCAAGACTCTCGTCTCTAAATAGGAGCTAATAGAGCTAAAAGGTGACAAATTAGCTCAATTTTCGGCAGCGATGTTCAAACCGATGCTCACTAGACGATGAGGGCGCACACAACGCAGCTTTTAATAGCGTGACGAATTTTTGCGTACACTGCGTGATCACGCCAGCGTGTGCGACTGTGCGTGAGTAACGCGAAAGTGAATCCAACCATGCCAACGCACTCATGATTGGTTAGCATTGTACGTCTCCAAGGTCGTGCGTTCGCGTTGTAGTAGCGAGATCAGCGCATACGATGATTTACGCATTTGTATCTGTTTGTGTGTGAAACTTAGTGAAAACAATTCACCATTTCTCATCCTTTCAAAACTCCAAATTACAATAGGAAATTATTTTTACAGAGTTTAAAGATGAAATTTTCCGATTATGTAAAGTTTTCCACAAAAAAGAACATTAAGCATGTTTTTTAATGTCATGAACTTGTTGAAGTTCAGGAGTTACGACCGTAGCGACTCGATCGACGGGACGCCATTTTTTCGTCTGCTTGAAATTCACAAAATCTCGATTTGGATTTATCCACGAGACTCCACGAGACTTACCTGGATGATGTCATCATTTTGTGGGAAATTTTGTGACGTTTGCACTCATACCAAACACGACGGGGTTTGTTTTGGGGAAAGCCCCTTATTTTTCAGCTTTTTTTAGGTCTATTTTTTAGGTAAGATTTTCATGGTTTTTGGCGTAAAAAGTTGTTGAAATGGAGCAGAAGGAGGTCATTACACCTATATTACACCCATATAATATGAAATTTTAAGAGTATTTTGAAGATGTTTGTGGTCATTCTTCTGCAGAAATCCATCGCGCATAGATGCGCAAAGGGAATTACTGTGATGACCCGTATTTGCAATTGGCCGTGAAAATACGACAATACGGGGAGAAGTGGTGAGGTGGCGGTGCACGTGTTGTTCCTGATCGGGCTGGCGCCGGGGTGGGAGATGTAGCGCATATCGGGTCATGTCGTATGTAGTAAAATGCAAAAGGCACACTTTATTCAAGTGATATTATTTTTGTTACTACTTTTAATCAACTCTATGATACTTTAAGAATCTGTGTAATTGTTTTCAAAATTTTTTTCACTTCCTTTGTATTTTTTTTTCAATACTAAAGTTGAGTAGTGCAGTGTCAGATGAGGTTGACAAGTAAACTAATGGCACTGGCAGAACATGTTCATGTGTTGCATGGGTCACATTAGATTTATGGTTACATATTCATTTGTTTATTTCTTTTAAATTTATTCCTTTATTCATTCATTCTTAAATTTACTTGTTTATTTACTTACAATATTTATTTATTTCTTGGAGGCAATAATAATGCTGTATTGTACGCAAATAATTGACTCACAAAAAAACCCAGTAAACTGCACATGACTTTAAATAGGCATAACCTCCCCATATTTTAAGTTTATAGAGCTGATTCTGGCACCATTGTCTTTATTTTTTAATGCCATTTACATTGATACCAGATTTGTAAGTGTTACTTGTAAAAAAAAATACACATGCTAGACAAATAAATCCAGGGTACCATAAACATAAAATGACAGACAAATTCCGCTACCCTTCACAACTTCAAATAGGTATAACTCCTCCATACTTTGAGCTATAGAGCTGTTTTTGGTACCATTGTTTAAGTTTCTTAATGCTCTTTACAGTGATACCAAATTTGTAGATGTTCCTAGAATAAACCTAAAAAGTGTTGTCCTCGCTAGTTGTAGTTTGAAATACGCGATATACGATCGCGGTTGGATCGAGTGCAGCTGTTGAAAGCTGCGTTCATTCAATTGGAATTCATACATACATACATACATCATCATTTTATTTCATTCAAATCAACATACAAAATATATATAAAAGACACAAAAATTTGAATGAGGAGATGCTCAAAAAAAAAGGCCCAAAGGCCTGAAGCGAGCACCCCCTTACACTACCCTAAGTTACAACATACAAGTACACAAACTTAACAAATAAAAGAAAAAAGAAAGAGGAGAAGAACATGCAAAGAAAGAACCAATATAAATATTTATAACATTTCAATAAATAGACATTCCACAGTTCACACATTAAATTGATAGTTGGGGTTGGGGGAGGTCATTAAATAATGCCTAAATATTAGATATAATTTTTTATTAGACTTTTCTTTATTTGTAACTTAAACTGGTTTACTGATTTTGCCATCTTTATAATTATATTTATCAGTAATATTCCATTTCCTAGGACCGGCAGCTCTTATTGTTTTGTGAGCAAATTCTGTTTTTGTATGACATATATTATAGTCATCGGCATTTCTTGTGTGATACTTATGTCGATTTATCTGCTGCATGAAATAGTTGTCGAATACTACAGGCAGCTGATTTGAAAAATGTTTATGACACATATCATATGGAATTAAGCATATTTATGTATAAACATTAAGTAATTCATACTTTTTAAAAATAGGAGCAGAGTGACATAAATAATGACTATTTGAAATGATTCTAAGTGCCTTTTTTTGCAGTACAAAAATCTTCTCTAAGTATTTCTTACATGTATTTCCCCATGCTAAAATAGCATAATTTATATAAGGAAGAATTAATGTGCAATATAGTGAAAATAAAACTTTCTCTGGTACAAAGTGCTTAATTTGGTTTATTACTCCAATACCTCTGGAAATATTCTTTGATATATTATCAATGTGAGTTTTCCATGTCAAATATCTTTTTTTACATTATTTGATATGTATACGTGATTCTTACTATAGGCAAGCAAGCTTTTTGTTTACAATTTAAAAATATACATAAAATGCATGCATGCAGTGGCGCGTGGCGTAGCTAGGGGTGGGCAGGGTGGGCGACTCGCCCACCCTGGAAAAATCTGGGGGGAAATTTTGGAGCGAGAAGGAAAAAAGAAAGGAAAGGGGGAAGAAAAAAGAAGGGAAAAAGAAAGGAAAGAAGGAAAAAGAAAGGAAAAAAGAAAGAAGGGGAAAGGAAAGAAGAGAAAAGGAAGAGGAAATGGGGAAAGAAAGGGTTAAGAGGGAAAGAAAAACAACAGAGAGGAAACCTGAATAAATAAAAAAGAGGGAAATTAAAAAAACAAAAGGGAAGCCTAAGAGGGATGGGGGAAGGAAAAGGGAAAGGGGGACAAAAGAGGAAAAACAACAACTTGCATGTTTATTGTGGGGAAGCAATTCATGCACAGGGGGAAGGAGTGTAAGAAAGGGGAAGAAATTGAAGAGTATGAAGAAGGACAGAGAATTTAAGGAACGGAAAGTGATTTGAGGGGAAGTAATTTAAATGAGTGTAATGGGAGGGGGAAGGAATGAGAGAAAGGGGAAGAAACTGAAGAATATGAAGGAGACGGAAAGAGAAAGAATGAAAACTTCAGGAACAGAAGCGGAAGTAATTGGAAAGTAATTTAATGGAAGGGGAAGGAATGAGAGAAAGGGGAAGAAATTGGGGAATGTAAAGAAGAAGGAAAGAGAACGAAGGGGAGAAGGGGGAAATAATTTAAGTGATTGTAATAGTGAATGTAATAACTTGTTAAATCCACTCAAAAATATCAGTATTGTTTTATTGTATTGTTCTTACATTGTAAATTCATTTTTGTTTCCTTTCCTTTCAGATAATTCTCAATCAAAACTTTACATCATGGCAAAATTTTCACAAAAAACGTTACAGATGTATGCAAGGAGGCTTCTCCACATGGTATAAAATTGCCCAAAACCAATGAGCTTCTCAGATAATTCTAAAATCAAAAGTTTACATTTTTTACATGTCAAACTTTTCACATAAAAATTTTACAAATGTATGCAATTAGGCTTCCCCTCATGGTGTAAAAGTGCCCCAAACCCATGAGCTTCCGGGGGCTTTGCCCACTGGAACCCACCAGGGGCCCTAAAGCGGGCCCCTGGACCCCACGCCAGTGGTCGCTCCACTCGCTGTGCTCGCTTCGCTCTATTTATTTAAATACACTTGGGGGAAATTTCTGGAGCCTTGCCCACCCTGGCAAAGAGGGCTGGCTACGCCCCTGCATGCATGTATAGTATACTAAATTATTCTCGATCATGAAAGGGTACCTTCTGCGTATTGTTGCGTCAGCGTACTTTTCGTGGAACAACAAAATCGCGCGATCAAGACCGTGGCTGGACAATTCTCAAAAGATGTGATTGCCAGCAAGGCTCCCACTAGCCTTCAAAAACTGCGTCCAATCGGACGCACAACTGTAAAACCTGGACGGGAAATGCGTGTCCCACAAAATTTTTGTGCGTCCGTACATGTTAATGTGTTAGGCAACAGGGAATACAATTTTATTTTTAAGCCCCCGATTATCGGTATTGCATCGCATTACATTGTGTGTTTTGGGAAAAAAATCCATATCTTCAATACGAAAGGTCAAAATTTTCAATTGATCGTCGGCTTCTCATCCCACCTACATACACTTTAAGTATAAATCATCAGAATTATAAAGTTTACTTCGAGTATGGTTAAATATCAAAAATATCAATTTTTAATCATTTGCAATAAAATGTGTATTATATTGCGAATTTCAAAAAATCAAAATTATTTGATATCAGAACAGAAGGACATTCTTCGTATTCAGAATGCAATTCGATATGTCTGATGTGCTCTATTGTCCCACAATAAGTACTGTCCAAACGTTCATACCCCACCCCTTAAGTATTCTAAAAGTGCACACAATTGATGTGTGGGGAATAGATTTGGATTTATGGATCTCTGAATGTCCCTAAAGAAAAAGTAGCCCATAAAAGGTGATTGACCTCATTTTGAATGCAAATTATCTGGATACAAATGAGACAAGTTGTACCTATTTACCACTTTTAGTTTTGTCATGTGGTATTGAAATATTGTTGTGATTGTTTTCTTGTACCACCAGGCATTTGTTCCCAGGTCTATATCATCTACAGCTGGTTTCAGTACAGCAGGTGCGAGTAAATCTACTACATGTACATACAGGCACTAGTATTGACAAATGTTGTGATTGTTTTCTTGTATCACCAGGCATTTGTTCCCAGGTCTATAAAATCTAAAGCTGGTCCTAGTACAGCAGGTGCAAGTACGTCAGGTGCTAGTGCTGCAGCTAAAGCAGCAGCTAAAGCAGCAGCAGAGAAGAAACAGGACAGGATGAAACGATTGAGAGAACTACATTTAAGAAGAGTAAGTGTTCTGCTTGAAAGTTTGCATGGCCAATTTTAGGGTTGCATGACTTAGTCGCCAATAGTCGTAATCAAGGCTATTAGCAGTAGCCATAACTTTTGACTATGACTAGTGCTAGTTGACTAATGAAAGCTATCTATATTGTGTCCTCATACCATGTGTGAGATTTTACTACCTTGGTGTGAGAGTGTGAGAAAGTGCCCAAATGCGTGAATGATATTCACATTGAATGCATGAGAGTTGACAGCGCGTGAGAGTTGACAGCCCTGCCAAACACACCCCTGCACATAAAATGTTGTGCATACACACAGGTCAGTCGTGCTAACTGTTGAATCATTTGCACGGTGTGCAGTTGGTTCTGTTTCTGACCATTGACCAACAACATGTAGATCTATGTATAAAAACTAGTGGCAACAGTATATACTTGTCTCGATCCCAGCCGGTTTGTGTCCCTCTGTCACTAAACAAACCGTCTGGCGACAACCCCGAAATCATGATCGCTGATTGGTTAATGAATTTCCAAATAAAACTGTTTTCAATTGGCTATAGGACGTGACTTGTGTAAGTGACACTTAACATCTACTATTTGTAGATACCGCAAACGCAAAATATACGCTAGCTAAGCAGCCACTGAGGCGCCAATCGTCTGATATCGCCTTTCATGTACGCGACTTGCAGCGCATACTCACATCATCACATATGTTGTGTGGATTTATGTAACCGTATAACTGTCACTCAACCGTTGCATGCATTGAAGCCCGGCACTGACTGACAGCAATTCTCAATCAGAAAATTTTCTTATGACGATGATGAGCCAATCAGAAAAGATGTACTATGAGGTTGTCATCCCTTTGGATCCATCCTTTGGTTCCCCGCTGGTCAGTTGGAACAGATTTTCCCTGTTTTTATATGAGGTTGTCGCCAGATGGTTTGTTTAGTGACGAAGGAGCACAAATCGGCTGGGACAGAGACTATATACTTCCTATTTTATTGTACTCTATACTTAAATAAAGCATCCCTCTTCATTACGGATGGAGTGAGCTAGAATGTTGATTACATCTCACAGACGACAACAAAATATGTTCGAGGAGTGGAGTTTTACGGAAATTGTTGTATGCATGTAAAATCTGCTATTTTGGGCAAAAAGTAGACTTATTTTGACTGAAACAAATGCATGCAAAACAAGGAAAAAATTGCAACAAAAAAGTAATTTAGTTCGATTTTGGTGATTTTGCTGCAAAAAATCTACCAACCAACCCTACTTGAAAGGTCCGTCTGCCCGTAGAACAGGGTTTTTCTTTTTTCGTTGCCATACTGAAACATTGATTATTTTTACACATTTACGGTGCCTTTACAGATAGGGAGAGAGCTAATGAAACTGTGAACCAAATATTTAATTCTTGATCATGAGAGCATGTGCCTACTACATACACTGCATCAAACATACTCTTTGTGGAATAACATGATTGCGACCTAGTCTAGCGACTACCATATTACAAGACTGATTGGTCTCAAACTGTCACGCTTAACGTCCGTTCATACATGTTCTATGCCGCAATTGCTTTGCAGTACCGTGTGTTACCACACTGCATTGTACTCCCAAACACCCACATAATGTTATCGCAATCACAAAAGTTAAATACATTTAAACTTTGAAATGTGATTAGTTGAAAAGTAATCAGTATATTGGGAGCACGCTGCGATACAAGTATGAACGGATAGTATGAACAGATCTTTAGTCCATAGCGTATTGTAAAAGCAAATATCTGTGCGTACAGACAGCATAGTATGAACAGACCTTTAGCCCATAGCGTATTGTAAAGGCGCAAATATATGTGCTTACCATATCAAGAAGTAGATATTCTGAGTAGTATGTTATAATTAACAGCTTAATCAATTTTGTTTGTTTGTTCCCGTACAGAATGAAGCTAGAAAACTGAATCATGCCGAGGTAGTGGAGGAAGATAAGAGAAATAAATTACCTGCCAATCATGAAGCCAAGAAAAGAAGGGCAGAATGGATTCTACAGGATGAAGAGAAAAGAAAAGTAAGGTTTTAAGGGGACAAGCAATAAATCAGGGAAAATTATATTCATTTACAGGGAAAACTCGTCAAGAGAGAAAAAAAAAAGTTTTGTCTCAAAGCTCCTTTGATGGTCAAAATCTGAATGTGAAGTTTTTGTTTTTTTAATTATATTTTCGTATATATTTTCTATTTATATATTTTCTGGAATAAATTTCTGTTAATTGCTTTACATGACTGCAGTTGAAAGTTTATATTCCATTAATGTTCACAGTACGACAGCAACTTAGCTCACTTCCGGTAATTTTTACCGGCGTGACCTCTGCTGTTACGTAACGCAATGTTGAAAATCAGGTGGCAAATATTGAGCCCATAGATAAGATATGAAACATGAGTATAAGGCAAAGAATAACGTGTAAAAGTTGAATTATTGTGGAAAAATGAATACTTTTGGTGCGCAAAGTAGACTAAAAAAATGAGGGAAAAAGCATGTCACGATCACTAAAATGGTTATATCTACAGCTTTGAGGAAACGCCGGTCTAATGCTTTTCTGTTGTGATAAACATTAATTAATCACAGCTTGTATTAAAATTTCAGCGAAAATGAGCAGTGGAACAACCTAGTCGTAGGTTGAAAAGTTGCATTCTTTGAGTTCGCGTGACGGTAAGCGCACGTTGCAAGTGTCACGATGCTTCACGAAATGAATCCCAGCCGGCGCTGTCTATTATACATGTTATATTGATTAATATAGCAATTAAAAACGTCTATTGTTATATATTTTATAAATATGCAAAATACTCTATTGTGTAACAAAATATTGTAGTCGTCAAAGAAGGTAGTATCATCTCATTTAACTGAAGTACAAGCAGTTTTGAAAAGATTGTTGTTGAGTGAGATCCTTGAACATGTTGAACGAGAAATAAGATCGCCCGAACAAGTTGCGATGGCTTAGTGGACAGAGCGAAGGTGTGCAGTGCGGAAGGTTGAGAGTTCGATTCCCATGTTATCTTATCGATGATGTGGAATTTTTCAGTTCGTTTTACTTTTCTTTTTTCCTCTCCCTTTTGTCTTTAATATAGGCCTAATGAATGTCAGCTTGAAAGCCCACTTTTTTCATGATTTATTTCTTGTTCATGTTTAAGCCTAATCCTACCTTCGAGTTCATATCTTTTTAAAAAAATGCATTGAAGTTCAGTAGCTTTCAATATGAAATAATCAAATAAAGCATGTCAAACTTAAGTAATTTTTAAAAGTTCAAGAATATATATAGGCCTATCAAATAAAGGAACGTCAACACAGATTTTCACGATTTTTTAATTGGACTAGACCCCTCCCCTATCGGCAACATATTTTATGAGCTTTTATGCATACAAACCTAATATTTTGGCATATTTGTAATTTTTACACAATGTCCAACTTACACCTCGGATTACACCTAATTGGAATCAGCCCTAGTTCGTTGTCTAGATAGAGCAACTAACTTTGATGTCTTATTAAGACTACTCCCCATAGAACACCACAGTTAAGCGGTCAAGATATTAAGTGTTTTCTTTCATTTTTATCTCGCTACAAATGCTTCAAATGTAACGTGAAAACCTTCCTGACAGTTATTTACTAATATTATAAATATTGTTATAATTTTTGGAATAACAAAACTTCAAATTTGCCCGAAATCGTATATTATGGCTTTAATAAAAATATGAAAACTAGGATTAAAAAATATGAGTTAAAATCGAATCAAAAATCAAAGAGAGGTGCTTATGGGTTCGAACCAAGATCGAACTTCCAAATACATGTATTTACCACTAAGCCATACCTGAGATATGATTAATTCGGTGACAATAATAGCAATGTTATTCCCAATCAGTGGCTCACTCGTGCATTCTATTTCTGGAATGAATTAACACCGTCCAAATAATGTAACACAAACCTTTATGCTGACTTTCAAAATTGTTTGAACGTTGGGAGTATTATTTTCAAGTTAAATAACCAACAATGGACAATTGACAATGAAAGTTTCTTTGCAGGAAAAACATCGGCCGTACAATATATGGCGTGACAGTAGTCACGCACAAAGATAAACATTTCAACATGTTCAATATACGACTACGAATATACCCCAACCAAAATTCACGAAATTTTCAGGCAAGCTAACTTAAGATATTCTATAACATGACACCCATTTTTGATTTGTGCGCTTTTTCTTGCTTGATGATATGAACATTTTGTGTTCGTGACATGCAATTTTTCTCATTTTCCGAGCTACTTTGGACATGTTCAAGCTTCTTTTTTTCCATTTAATTCAACTTTTACACGTTATTTGTTGCTTTACACAAATGTTTGATGTCTTATCTGTGGTCAGGGTACATGAATGGAGCAATATACGACCTGTGTCTTCCATTTCTGGAGCTATTTTGATAAAAAGCGTTTGCCGGCTAAAATTTCAACATTGTGTTACGTAACCCGTGTTCACCAACCCGTATAAATTTTCTGTCGAACAAAAGAGGTCACGAAGTTGCTGTCGTACTGTTCAAGCTTTAAGTGACTTGAATTTTCAGATCAAAAAAAAATTGGGAGAAAAATTGATTTATCAATTTTTATCAATATTGAGTGGTCAAATAAATGTTATATGACATAGTGACGTATGGGCTATCCATCACTATGTAAAAACAAACTGTATTTCAGATGCTTTTTGTACCATGTGTGAAGAGTTACTGTATGTGATGTACAAAATTGTTGCCGATCCTGTTCTTAATATAATACTGACATATGCACCATATGCCTTTTCCAAAAATTTGAATGCATACATTGAAATTAGACTTTGTACAAGTCTTAAGACTTGATTGACACAGCATGTGAAAAACACCCTAAAATGTATGTTTTTGGCCCTTAATTCATAAATTTGGCCAAATAGTCACATTTAACTTGCATTGCCAGTTAGTACTAAATGAATAGGATTGAGCTGTGTTTCATTTGGCAGGAGTTGTTTTTTTTAACAAAAAGATTAGTGCTGTATTTTTCTGGAATGGGGAGTAGACTCCCATCATCACTTGTTCTATATTTCATTCCTATTTAATATTTACAGGAAGCAGAGGCAAAAGGAGAGGATTATGATAGAATGAAATTATTAGATGTATCTGCTGAGGAGGCTGAAAGATGGGAGCAGAAGAAAAAGAAGAAGAACCCTGACCAAGGATTTTCAGGTATGTCTCTATAGGGTCAGTCCATATCAAAACAGATTGAGTGTACACCCACCCTCTTGGATTTTACTCTTCTTTGGCTCAGGGGTACCTTTCATGGATCCCTAGGTGAGGTCACAAGAAAAAAATTCAAATTGCATTTCGTTTGCGAATGGCGGGCAATCAAAGTTTGGCGACCTCGACCAAAATTGGGAATTTAAGGGTCAAAATGACAAAGTGCTCTCTTTGAGGGCACTTTCTTCTTAATTGAATCAGTTGTGATCCTCTTTTTGAATGTGGTCACTCACTGGCTGTGTCTGAAATACCTAATGCCAAAAAGATAGATTTGAATTTCGTTGGGATTTCAGAGGGGTCAAAATCAGCACTTCGTACTGTTCAATCAAATTATCTTGATTTTGAAGGACCCATGATAATGTCACAGTGCACTTATAGGTCCTAATTATGTTCAGAATGGATTAACCATATGCCAATGTCTATGAGCAATTAAAAAAAGAGAGAAATTTCTAGACCCTACAGAATTTTAGGCCACCCCTAAAGTGGTTCAGCCACAAATGGCACTTAAAATCGGCAAATTTTGACCCCTAATAACTTTAGGTGTACACCAGATATGAATTTCTAGTCTTTTGCATCTGAAAGAATGTAGTTTAATGTTACTAGGAACATAAGATTTGTTTTGTATTTTTGTGTTTTAGTATTAAGTTGACGCTTTCAAAAATAGTCATTTTTGCCTAACATACCATGCATACAGGATACTGTACAATATGCCAATTTTAGTATGATATTTTTTTATATTTTTGATCACTTTATAGCCATTTGTATTATTTATCCTGATATTTCAAGTTGCTCTTGAGTCAAGTAATAAGAAAAAACTACTTTCTAATCTCTGTATGGATTTTTAAGGGGGTCAAAAATGCACTTCCTGGCAACGATGCACATGCAAAGTACAGGTTATGGGGTTCAAATTTTCAGAATGCTCCCAATTATGTCAAGTAATATATCAAATTACTCGTATGGTCATGAGGATTCCAAAAATGTATAGTTTGTTATGTGTCAGACCTTTCAGGAGGGCGCTATGACGAAAAATGTTCATAGGTCAACGACCTGTTTGAATTCTGACCATAGTTAACAACGTCTGATTTTGGTAATTTTGGTGTCTAATTATATATGTTTTCTTGCATGAGAAATACAACTAAGCAAATTAAAAAACTATACAAGGAACCGATGACCCTCTTTTGCAATATGTCTGCCAAAAGCGTCCATATTGTAATAAGGAGGTCATTGGTTCCTTGTACAGTTTTTTGTTATGTAGTTGTATTTCTCATGCAAGAAAACATAATTAGACACCAAAATCGGACGGTGTTAACTATGTTATAACAGGATAAATAAGACAATGATCAAAAATAGAAAAAAGGGTATGTTGAAATTGACATTTTGTACCCATAACCTGAACATTATTAGTCAAAAATTGGGATTTTTGGGACCATCAACTTAGTATCAAAACACAAAAATACAAAACAAATCTTATGTTCCTAGTAACATTAGACTACATTCTTTCAGATGCAAAAGACTAGAAATTCATATCTGGTGTACACCTAAAGTTATTAGGTGTCAAAATTTGCCGATTTTAAGCGCCATTTGTGGCTGAACCACTTTAGGGGAGCCTAAAATTCTGTAGGGGGTCTAGAAATTTCTCTTTTTTTGAATTGCTCATAGACATTGGCACATGGTTGATCCATTCTGAACATAATTAGGACCTATAAGTGCACTGTGACATTATCATGGGTCCTTCAAAATCAAGATAATTTGATTGAACAGTACGAAGTGCTGATTTTGACCCCCTGAAATCCCAACGAAATTCAAATCAATCTTTTTTGGCATTAGGCATTTCAGACACAGCCAGTGAGTGACCACATTCAAAAAGAGGGTCACAACTGATTTAATTAAGAAGAAAATGCCTCTCAAAGAGAGCGCTTTGTCATTTGGACACCTTAAATTCCCAATTTTGGTCAAGGTCGCCAAACTTAGATGGCCCGCCTTTCGGAAACGAAATTGAATTTGAATTTTTTTCTTGTGACCTCACCTAGGGGTCCATGAAAGGTATCCCTGAGCCAAAGGAGAGCAAAATCCAAGAGGGTGGGTGTACACTCAATCTGTTTTGACATGGACTGACCCTATACTGTATGTATTGCATAGTGATCTGTATGTTATGTGAATGAGAAACAGACTTCATACATGAACAAATTTTAATCTTTACCCAGAGCAGCCAGCGCACATAAACGTTGAAAAAAAACCCTGACCTTCGTATTACTAGCACAACACTCAAGCCAATTGAGCCACAGAGGCACACTGGAGGAGAGTGGAAGATTTTAATCTATAGGTATTAAGTTTGAACGGTTTATGTCACACTCCTAGCGGAAGACATCAGAACTGCTCCTATGTGACCTGGGCACCTTGGGAGCCTTAGTGCATTGAAAGGTTAACCCAGGCTAAATAAGAATAAAATAAATAAATAAATATGACATTGTGTATTACTGCAAGAAATATGCGATATTGTACCAATAAGTTTGTTTGCCCAACTATGAAATCAGATATGTTAAGGGCTGGGGTATGAACGTTTGGACAGTATTTATTTTGGGACATTAGAGCACATCAGACATATCGAATTGCATTCTGAATACGAAGAATGTCATTCTGATATCAAATAATTTTGATTTTTTGAAATTCGCAATTTAATACACATTTTATGGCAAATCATTAAAATTGATATTTTTGATATTTAACAGTACTTGAAGTAAACTTTATAAATCTGATGATTTATACTTAAAGTGTATGTAGGTGGGATGAAAAGCCGACGATCAATTGAAAATTTTGACCTTTTTCGTATTGAAGATACGGATTTTTTTCCCAAAACACCAAAAAAAAATTAGGTCTTTTTGGGAAAAAATCCATATCTTCAATATGAAAGGTCAAAATTTTCAATTGACCGTCGGCTTTTCCTCCCTGCTACATACACTTTAAGAATATATCATTAGATTTATATAATTTACTTCGAGGACTGTTATATATCAAAAATTTGTAAAATATCAAATTTTTATAATTTGTCATAAAATTTGTATTTTATTGTGATTTTCATAAAAATGAAAATTATTTGATATCAGAAAGACATGCATCAGATTCAGAATGCAATTGATAGGTCTGAGGTGCTCTCATGTCCCACAAAAAATACTGTCGAAACGCATAATAAACGCTCATTTTAGATCCTTAACTTGATCTGTTTGAATGTGTTTTTTGTGCATAGATTATGAGCAAGCTTCATTTAGACAATACCAGAGACTCACCAAACAGATGAAACCAGACATGGAGGAATACAATAGACAGAAAGAAAAGATGTAAGTTGATGCATTTCAAACTGATTTGGGGGATTTTTTTTGTGTGTAACAAATTTCAGAATTGTACATTTTCATGACCATATTTGGAATCAGCATGAAAAATGAATTATAAAATGAATATAAACAAGCCTAGTATTGGTTCAGTGGTTCTTAAGATAGCTCTTGATATTTTGAGACAATATCTAAATAGACACTGGCTGTATTTCCAGAACAAGGTTCGTTGCCGTCCGGGTTTCCTTTGCCATGAGTCGGGACATACAATGCATACTCTTTTACTGGCTCATCATCAAGCAGGCGCAGTATATGCCCTACAAATTTCAGTTGACGAGTCCTGGATTTCTCAACAAGTGGCGCTGTCTCTGTCAGATTGTAGATGGTAGTATTTGGTACTCTACTCTCTTGATGTTCAGCATAATACGGTAGCAGGATGTGCCAAATGAGTTGATTTTATTTTCAATATCCTCAGAGATAACCCACAACTCACCAGAGGCTGAAAAAAATGTTTTTTTTTCCTTCAAGCAATCCAGAATTTCCCTCCAGTTTTACCAAATTTCCCTCCAGCATGACATATTTCCTTAAGTATTTCTTTATTTTTTGGTCAAAAACCTAAAATTTCCCTGCAATGAGATTCCCGTATTGCCCACTTTCTCCTGCCATGCAACTCACAGCCGTATAGTAAACTGTGACGCAGTTAATCAATCAATTCATCAAGTGAATGATTAATGATCTAGAAATAAATCATTTCACCCATTCCTTTTTTTGCCCTGTCGATAATCATTTGCTTTTGCATGTAATTTATACTTTCAGGGGTGATGACTTATATCCAGAGCTGAACAGTATTGCACAAGGAGAATACAAGGATTCAGAAGAAGGAATCAATAGAATGGTGGCTGATTTGGACAAACAGTGAGTTCAACTGTTGCTTGCTTGCTTGCTTGCTTGCTTGCTTGCTTGCTTGCTTGCTTGCTTGCTTGCTTCTTCTTCTTCTTTTTTCTGTCATATCATATTCTCTCTAGTTAAAGGCCCATTCAGTGATTTGCTCATCCCGACGATCATAAAAATCATCAAAATTCAGATTTGGCTACCTTTTGTCATTGTCATAGATGTGCTAATATAGCCTGCTAGTGATTCGGTGTATTTAAGACAAAATATTTATATGAATCTGTAATTTATATACTGACTGTATATGAATTAGCTTCATGTATTTGAATGGGGCACTACTGTGCAATACACGTGCAAATTGCCAAAAATTGAATATTTTTTCATATATGATGGAGATTTTTCATTAAAAAATCCACCTGATAAGGTCTATTATGCAAGGTTCATTTTGAGCATTTGCAATAACAAAAGTACAATAAAAGTGACATAATTTGATATTAAACAGTATTTGTTTGATTAGTCAATTGGGTTCTCATGTTCAAAATAGTGAGAAAAAAAGTTGTATGAAGGGTTCCAAACTGTTTCAGTATTTTGAATTATGGCTTCATTCATAATATATGACGCGATCAAGCAAAATCAGTCGGAACTCGGCAATATTGATTTTGAGATATAGCCAAACAAAGCGAATATTTCCTTTTGTTTCCTCTTGTTTTGGAAACACTTTAATTGCTAATATCTTTGGAACTGGTTGTCCAATTTCAATGGGTTTTTCTGCAAAAGCAGCTTTGTAAATGCTATTTAGTAGCCTATAAGAAACTGAAAATTTAATATTTTCGAGTTCCGACTGATTTTGCTTGATCGCATCACATATTTTCATGACTAAACAATTGTTTATGCCTGAGGGCCGCATTTTGTGATCCATATTTCATCAAAATAATAACAAAAAAAATAACAAGTAACATTCGGGGCATTTTCGTTGTTTATGCCCGGCTCTCGACAAATCATGCACACTGTTATATACCGAGTATGTATGAACCCATGATTAACCTCAAATTGTATTCTTGTTTCAATTACAGGATTGAAAAATGTGCCAGAAACAAGGGGCGGGGTAGAAGGAAAATGTGCATCTTCCTGTTTTAGCCCCCAAAACACAGTGTTTTGGTCCAGGATTAAATTGCATAATAGTCTGAAATTGAAAATTTGAGCACTTCACATGCAAATATTAATCTGACACAAAATATGCTCGTCCCCCCTGAAATGTTAATGTTTCCACTGCCACTGGATTCCAAACTGTTTCAGTATTTTTAACCCTGATTAAACCCCAAATTGTTTTCTTTTTTCAATTACAGGATTGAAAAACGTGCCAAGTACAGCAGGAGAAGGACATTCAACGAGGATAACGACATCGACTACATCAATGAGAGGAACATGAGATTTAACCAAAAGGCTGAGAGATTTTATGGCAAATACACAGCAGAAATCAAACAGAATTTGGAGAGAGGAACTGCCGTGTAGTGATAATTGTACATGCATTGGGCTATTCCAGTTGAAATCCATACTACCCCAGTGGAAGGTTTTGGAAATATCTTCCATAGAGGGAGTATGTTTTTCAAATGTAATTGGTCAGGGTTAATCATTTTGAAACTCATACTCCCCCTGTATTATAGCTTTACCTATATCTTTCAAAAATGGATTGAGTATTTCAAATGGAAGTTGCCCAAATCTCTGTGGAAGACTTTAGCTAAATCTTCCACAGGGGTAGTGTGGCTTTTAAATGGAATAGCCCATTAGGTTTGTGTCAAATAGATCAGCAACTTTTTATGACTGATTAAAGGTCTGTGACCCGATTGACAGTTGCCCAATTGTCTATTCTCTTTGAAACTCATACTCCCTCTGTGGAAGACTTTAGCTAAATCATCCACAGGTGTAGTGTGGCTTTTAAATGGAATAGCCCATTAGGTTTGTGTCAAATAGACACAATAGATCAGCAACTCTTTATGACTGATTAGAGGCCCGTGACCCGATCGACAGCCTCACCCCCCCCCTACCCCCGCCGATCGAAGGCCTCACCCTCCCCCCCTCAATTTACCTCATTGTTGAAACTGTAAAGTGTGCTGAGGCTTGTGGATCAACGTCTTGGCGTTGTGTCTGTGTGTAGCGCACTATAAATCACTGCACTTTTTTTTTTTTTTTTTTATGAGATTTTGGTATCATATATTAAATCGTATTTTTCTCATTACCATCCTAAAATTTGATGTTCTAGCCAAACAGGTTACTCCCCCATTTCAGCTTTTTGACTGATTACTGATAGTGGGATATTTTTGCGATTTTGGGATCAATTCTGGACAGTTTAGTTAGAGGTTAATAACAGCACATCGGTTATTTGGAGGGCATTGTGAAAAATCTAAACATTTTGCCTTTGGAACCGAGGAATATCCCGACCCGAGGGATATTCCAAGGTCCAAAGCAAAATGTTTAGATTTTTCACAATGCCTGACATATGTGATGCGATCAAGCAAAATCAGTCGGAACTCAGAAATATTAAATTTTCAGTTTCTTATAGGATAGTAAATAGCATTTGCAAAGCTGCATTTTGCAAGAAACTCTATTGAAATTGAACAACCAGTTCCAAAGATATGAGCAATTGAAGAGTTTCCAAAACAGGAGGGAACAAAGGGTAATATTACCTTTGTTTGGCTATATCTCAAAATCAATATTTCCGAGTTCCGACTGATTTTGCTTGATCGCATCACATATTACCGATGCAAAGTTATGAACCTCATTCAGTAACCGTCACTTTGATCTCTTTACTTTACAAAATAACACAAAATTTTTGCTCAGATGTTTGTCAAAATAGATGATTTTTACATCTTCCCTTTCCAAAAATCGATCAGGCTAAAACAGGATCTGTGTAAATATGGTAGCGCGTAATCCGAATACGGCAGCCAGTGCGGGCGTAGTTTGTTCGACGCACAATACGGCGCTCGGGAAGATTACTAATGTTTACTTTCGCACAATTACGCATTTTGCGGTCAATTGTGAGATATTAATCACAAATAACTGAATGTGATTGGATCGCACACATCACGTTTATTAATGAGGTTATGAATGGGTGTACTGTTAAATTCGCATTTTATGTGTAATAAATATTTTTGTGGGGTTACAAATTTGCGGCTGCCTATTTGACCATAAAAAATGTGAAAATTAAACCGCTGCGAATATTTCCCGCTATACATACAGTACTAGGGGATGTCTTGTTGGAATATAGTCTGGTTCCCATGCTTGTTTGATGGTTTCAAAGTTATCATTTACATAACTGTGACATGATCAAGGGGAATGAGTCGCATGTCGACCCTGGTCGAAAATGAGTTTTACATTTGTTTCTAAAGAGGACATTTAGAGCTATCAGAAACTGAAAATCCTGTGTTAATACAGCCTTTCTTTGCAAAGTTACATCAATTTATCAATTGCTGAAAATAATATAAAACAAAAGAATTTTAACACTTTCTTTGCCAATATCTCAAAATCAATATTAGCGCCATCCGACTCATTTCCCTTGATTGTGTCACAAATATGTACAAATAGCCCATTTGCAAGACCCATTCAGATTTAAAAAGAAGGGGTACAGGATATGTTGAAGGTTTGCTTTGTCGAAAATAAGGCTCGCTATGTCAAATATGAAATAGCTGAATATTGTGTTGCAGTTTAAAGAGGTTAAAGCCATTGGTGTTAATATGTTAATATCAGTAATACATATACCTATTGTGATAGACAATAACATAATGAATCATTGTAATGTGAATAAGAAAAAGAAATAAATACTGTAAAAACGTCAGTCATTGTTTCTAGCGTTATCATTTGATGGTGTATATTACAGAGATGCCAATTTTCAGGTTTAACCTGAATTCAGTTTTTTTTGTGAGTCAAAATTCCCATGTTTTAGTTACTATTTATTTTCAGCCCGTTTTGGTTTTTGGCCTGCATGCTTTTTCAGGTTTTCTCACCAATTTCAGGTTTTGAGTGAAATTAAGTGGCATCACTGATATTAGGGGTGTCTATTAGTACAAGATACTCATCAGAAGTCATGATTCTCTGTTTTCATTCCCAGTCTTTGAACCGTGTTTACTTTCACACAATCATGTTGTTACTTGTCCTGACTTCCTTATCAAAAATTTGTTGGTCGCATTGCATACTCATCTGTTTGTACGCATCTAAAGGCAGCAGAAGAACCAGTCCATATTTGGCATATTTATCCTGTTTATTTTCTTACACGGAATAAATCGTATACCTTAAGCAGTCAAAAGGCATGTAACGTTAAGTTTCTCCGCTGCCTTTAGTTGGAACTATAAGTTTAATACCATCAGTTTAATACCATGTTAAATAATACTATAAGTTAAATACCATGTTAAAGGAGTATTTTGTGATTCTAGCATCCTCCTCGTATGACATTTTTGCAGTATAGATATCTACGAAAAAAGCTTGTTCCCAAAATTTCAATTGGTTCCGATTTTGCGTTTGCGAGTTATGCAGGATTATGCCTATTGTACTGCTCCATAGGCCATTGTTTGAATTTTGTTCTGTCAAATTTGACGGTATTTTTGCTAAACGAATCGATCTGCAAGAAATGTTTTTGTACATAAACATTATGTAATCAGAGGTTCCAGTGATATAAAAATCTCAACATTTTTTTAGATGAAAGTAGGGGGATGAGGCTGTGGATTGCTCATATGATTTTCCTCGACAGGGTATTTTAAGGGATCTAAAATGAACGTTTATTGCGTTTCGACATTATTTTTTGTGGGACATGAGAGCACCTCAGACCTATCAAATTGCATTCTGAATACGAAGCATGTCTTTCTGATATCAAATAATTTTCATTTTTTGAAAATCACAATATAATACAAATTTTATGACAAATTATAAAAATTTAATATTTTTCAAATTTTTGATATATAACAGTCCTCGAAGTAAATTATATAAATCTATTGATATATTCTTAAAGTGTATGTAGCAGGAGGAAAAGCCGACGGTCAATTGAAAATTTTGACCTTTCATATTGAAGATATGGATTTTTTCCCAAAAAGACCTTATTTTTTTTTTGAGTTTTGGGAAAAAAAATCCATATCTTCAATACGAAAGGTCAAAATTTTAAATTGATCGTCGGCTTTTCATCCCACCTACATACACTTTAAGTATAAATATTCAGATTTATAAAGTTTACTTGTACTGTTAAATATCAAAAATCAATTTTTAATGATTTGCCATAAAATGTGTATTAAATTGCGAATTTCAAAAAATCAAAATTATTTGATATCAGAATGACATTCTTCATATTCAGAATGCAATTCGATATGTCTGATGTGCTCTAATGTCCCAAAATAAATACTGTCCAAACGTTCATACCCCACCCCTTAATGAAAAAGACAATTGAAAGATTTATTTTTGGTGAAATTTACATGTCAATCTTTCGAGTTTAACATGGTATTAAACTTACGGCTCTGTGTGTGAAATAACCTTTGCATGTGATTAGACCGACGAAAAGTGTGATTTTATAGATTGTTCTAGAGCAATGCATGTCTTGCAATCTAGAGAGAGCCTAGTCTCCAGCACATGCTACACATCCGTGTCCTAGAACTTGAATGATCATTGTGCAATCAGAAAACAAGTTCTAATGCTGGCAGCTGAATCACAGTACCGCCGTATTGGTGAAGCACAGTAGTCAGTATGGTCCAGTCTTGAGTGGATCAACAAAGTTAAATGTGGTCCCTGTAGGCTAGCTTTTGTACCTCGGCACACCAAGGGGTGTAGCATCGATGGTTATTCCGAGGTCTAAAGCAAAATGTTTAGATTTTTCAGAATGCTTGACATGTAACTGATGTTTTTATTTTAATAATTTACAAGCATCACTTTTCAACAATTTATTTTACAAAACATCAAGATTTTATTCTGTACCATTTCTAAATATAAGCGTATTTATATGTATTATATTACACACATGTGATCTCCTAACATAACATATGTGACCCGCTCCCACGAAATGAGCGTAAAGTCGCAAGCTGGTAGTTTCAAGACCCCTGGCTGATGAATTGATGTTCTTTGTTTAATTCGCACTTGTACATGCCAGAAGTATGTCTTTGTGAATGCGGCATGAGGGGCACAGCATGCACAATATGGCATTCATGCTATTGGCTTATACATAATGTGCATCAAACAAAGAACATCAATCAATCAATCACTGACATTTATAGAGCGCCAAAAACCAAAAAAAAAAGAATTTGCACTAAGGCGCTATAATCTAGGCACAAAAAGCAATGAATAAACAATGATTATACAATGAAGGTGAATACCCTATGATACAAGCAAAATCAATTTAGCAGGCAGGAGGACTTGAAGCTACCAATTTGCAACTTTACGCTCATTTTGTGGGAGTGGGTCGCATACATTGTATTTTATTATACTGACATTCTATCTACCTAAAATTTGATGTTCTAGCCAAACAGGTTACTCCCCCATTTCAGCTTTTTGACTGATTAAAACTGTTATATACTGAATAGTGGGATATTTTTGTGATTTTGGGATCAATTCTGGACAGTTTAGTTAGAGGTTAATAACAGCACATCGGTGATTTGGAGGGCATTGTGAAAAATCTAAACATTTTGCCTTTGGAACCGAGGAATATCCTGAGGGATATTCCGAGGTCCAAAGCAAAATGTTTAGATTTTTCACAATGCCTGACATATGTGATGCGATCAAGCAAAATCAGTCGGAACTCGGAAATATTAAATTTTCAATTTCTTATAGGATAGTAAATAGCATTTGCAAAGCTGCATTTTGCAAAAAACTCTATTGAAATTGAACAACCAGTTCCAAAGATATGAGCAATTGAAGAGTTCCCAAAACAAGAGGAAACAAAAGGTAATATTACCTTTGTTTGGCTATATCTCAAAATCTCACTTTGATCTCTTTACTTTACAAAATAACACAAACTTTTTGCTCAAATGTTTGTCAAAATAGATGATTTTTGCATCTTCCCTTTCCAAAAATCGATCAGGCTAAAACAGGATCTGTGTAAATATGGTAGCGCGCAATCCAAATACGGCAGCCAGTGCGGGCGTACTTTGTTCGACGCACAATACGGCGCTCGGGAAGATTACTAATATTTACTTTCGCACAATTACGCATTTTGCGGTCAATTGTGAGATATTAATGACCTGGATTTGCATTCGCGTTTTCACAAATAACTAAATGTGATTGGATCGCACGCATCACGTTTTTTAATGAGGTTATGAATGGGTGTACTGTTAAATTCGCATTTCCAAATTCATTCACATTAATTAGTTCTGTGTAATAAATATTTTTGTGGGGTTACAAATTTGCGGCTGAAAATTAAACCCCTGCGAATATTTCCCGCTATACATACAGTACTAGAGGATGTCTTGTTGGAATATAGTCCGATTCCCATGCTTGTTTGATGGTTTCAAAGTTATCATTTACATCACTTACAAAATATGTACAAATAGCAAGACCCGTTCAGATTTAAAAAGAAGGGGTACAGCATGCTGAAGGTTCGCTTTGTCGAAAATAACGCTTGCTGTGTCAAATATGAAATAACTGAATATTGTGTTGCAGTTTAAAGAGGTTAAAGCCATTGGTGTAAATATGTTAATATGTTAATATCAGTAATACATATACCTATTGTGATAGACAATAACATAATGAATCATTGTAATGTGAATAAGAAAAAGAAATAAATACTGTAAAAACGTCAGTCATTGTTTGTAGCGTTATCATTTGATGGTGTATATTACAGAGATGCCAATTTTCAGGTTTAACCTGAATTCAGTTTTTTTGTGAGTCAAAATTCCCATGTTTTATTTATTATTTATTTTCAGCCCATTTTGGTTTTTGGCCTGCATGCTTTTTCAGGTTTTCTCACCAGTTTCAGGTTTTTTTGAGTGAAATTAAGTAGCATCACTGATATTAGGGATGTCTATGAGTGTAAGATACTCATCAGAAGTCATGATTCTCTCTTTTCATTCCCAGTCTTTGAACCGTATTTCAACAACTCGTCCTATACCTTTGTACAGGAGCCAAGCGTTGTTAATCGGTGATGAATCCACATTCCAGTAGCGTATACGTACTCGTTACGCATGAGCGCGTAAAATTCATCATGCCTGGAACGTATGCGTAAACATGAACTCTTTCATGTTGGCGGTAGTAGCTAAATATTATCGCTTTATTCTTTAGTTTTATTGCCAATACCAAGAGAGAAATACCGTGATCTTATAAGGTTGAGTGGCAATGACAAACGAACATTCTGAATGAAAGAATCATGTGAATTAGACATCTTTAGCTTGTTTCATTGTCATTAGGGATTCAATCTGGTTTCACTGTTGTTCATCACCGATTATTAACAAATCGCGTCCGGCGCGTCTGTGTGGTTTACTTCCCTTAGGCCCCAGACAAACAAGAACCTAGACCTATAACTTTGGTTTGCGTAGTGAAGCCAACACTGCTTAGCAACGATTTTGACAAGGACGCAACCCGGACGCAAACAAGCAGACATGTTCGCGTCTACAGAACACGTTGCATTTGACGCGGGCGATAACGGCGCAGCAATCACGCAAACGATCGCGTTTTTCGTTCCAGACATGAACGCTTATTTCTCCGCGTCCGACCACCCGACCAAAATCACCTTGGATACGTGGCTTCACCTACTGCCACGGTTAGGGATGGGCAGTTACAGGTCTAGGTGGTATGTCTATGCCTTAGGCAGCTAAAGCTGCCCTCACAAAGTAAACCACTCAGACAATGCGGACGTATCGTTGTTAATCGGTGATGAACAACGGTGATACAGATTGAATCCCTAATTACTTTCACACAATCTTGTTGTTACTTGTCCTGACTTTTTTGGGCGCATTGCATACTGATCTGTTTGAACGCATATAAAGGCAGCAGAAGAACCAGTCCATATTTGGCATATCCCGTTTATTTTCTTACACGGAATAAAATCGTATACCTTAAAGGTGGTCTTAACCCTGGAATTATAGAAACTTTCGGGCTTCATAACTGCTAAATTATTAGTCTAAAGAATATAAAAGTATACATTTTTAGAATGGAAATGACTTGATAAATTCATCTGTGAGTTTTGATTTGGGCTAAAATGATCATTTTTGGAGAAAATCCAAAAAAAACAGGTTTTTAGCCCAAATGTTTTCATGCAACGTAACAAAAATATTGTTTGGCCAAAATAAATTTTTTATTATTTTTAAAAACTAGATAACAATATCTAGGACCCGTATTTTTATTTTTTTTAAATTTTGACCAACTTTGAGAAATTTGCACAAAAATGGTCAAAAAATGCAAAATTTTCAAAAAAATCATAAAAAAGCCTGATTTTCGCCCACATTTCAAATATTTTTGGTGAAGTTGGTCAAAATTCAAAAAATAAAAATGCAGGTCCTAGATATTTTTATCTAGTTTTTAAAAATAAAAAAATAAAACAATTTTGGCCAAACAATTATTTTGTTACGTTGCACGAAAAAATTTGGGCCAAAAAACTGTTTTTTGGGATTTTCTCCAAAAATGAGCATTTTGACCCAAATTGGACCTCACAGATGAATTTATCAAGTCATTTCCATTCTAAAAATGTATACTTTTATATTCTTTAGACTAATAATTTAGCAGTTATGAGGTCCGAAAGTTTCCATAATTCCAGGGTTCAGACCAACCTTAAGCAGTCAAAAGGCATGTAACCAGGGCCAGATTTACCATAGGGCCAGATGGGCCCTGGCCCAGGGCCCCAAAATTGCCCTGTGCAGTGTGCATCTTTCATTTTAGCCGAAAAACATTATGTTTTGGGCCAAAATGGTGTACAAAAATTGCACTGGCCTATTACACAGCGAAATTTCAATTTGGGATAAAATAGTCTAAAATTGAAATTTTTTCGCGCAAATGTCCTAAACACTTGGTCACTTGAGTGCACATCACGGAAGTCTATAGCATTTAAGATCAAATGAAATATATAAATGTAAATATTTGTATAACAGCCTCAAAATGCTTTACATTTATTCCGCCGTCATTAGAATATGTCGGAACCACGTTTGCAGCCTACAAGTGGCGCAGGGTCCATCAGTACAACGACTGTGACTACCCCTAACAGCTTCCCATTGCACCTGGGTGGGGTGAGGCAAGCAAGGCAAAGCACCTTGCCCAACGGTGGTGGGAAGGGGAATCGAACCCACGCACGTCAAGCAAGCTCTCAGATTATGAGTTCAAAGCCGTAACAATTGAGCCACCGTGCCCTCACATCGATGGTGCACATGCTTTCCTCACGGTGCGTTTGGGGCCTCCAGATTTTGACCTGGCCCAGGGCCCCCCCAAAAGGTAAATCCGGCCCTGCATGTAACGTTAGGTTTCTCCGCTGCCTTTAGTTGGAACTATAAGTTCAATACCATCAGTTTAATACCATGTTAAATAATACTATAAGTTAAACACCATGTTAAAGGAGTATTTTGTGATTCTAGCATCCTCCTCTTATGATATTTTTCAGTATAGATATCCACAAAAAAAGCTTATTCCCAAAATTTCAGTTGGTTCCGATTTTGCGTTTGTGAGTTACGCAGGATTATGCCTATTGCACTGCTCCATAGGCCACTGATTTAATTTTCTTCTGTTAACCAGAATGTAAATCAAATTTGACAATATTTTAGCTAAACGAATTGATCTGCAAGAAATGTTTTTGTGCATAAGCATGTAGCCAGATGTTCCAGTGATATAAAAAATCTCAACTTTTTTTAGAGAAAAGTTGGGGGATGAGACTGTGGATCACAAAGATTGCTCATTTGATTTTCTTCGACAGGGTATTTTAATGAAAAAGACAATTGAAAGATTTATTTTTGGTGAAATTTACATGTCAATCTTTCGAGTTTAACATGGTATTAAACTTACGGCTCTGTGTGTGAAATGACCTTTGTATGTGATTAGACCGACGAAAAGTGTGATTTTATAGATTGTTCTAGAGCAATGCATGTCTTGCAATCTAGAGAGAGCCTAGTCTCCAGCACATGCTACACATCCGTGTCCTAGAACTTGAATGATCATTGTGCAATCAGAAAACAAGTTCTAATGCTGGCAGCTGAATCACAGTACCGCCGTATTGGTGAAGCACAGTAGTCAGTATGGTCCAGTCTTGAGTGGATCAACAAAGTTAAATGTGGTCCCTGTAGGCTAGCTTTTGTACCTCGGCACACCAAGGGGTGTAGCATCGATGGTTATTCCGAGGTCTAAAGCAAAATGTTTAGATTTTTCAGAATGCTTGACATGTAACTGATGTTTTTATTTTAATAATTTACAAGCATCACTTTTCAACAATTTATTTTACAAAACATCAAGATTTTATTCTGTACCATTTCTAAATATAAGCGTATTTATATGTATTATATTACACACATGTGATCTCCTAACATAACATATGTGACCCGCTCCCACGAAATGAGCGTAAAGTCGCAAGCTGGTAGTTTCAAGAACCCTGGCTGATGAATTGATGTTCTTTGTTTAATTCGCACTTGTACATGCCAGAAGTATGTCTTTGTGAATGCGGCATGAGGGGCACAGCATGCACAATATGGCATTCATGCTATTGGCTTATACATAATGTGCATCAAACAAAGAACATCAATCAATCAATCACTGACATTTATAGAGCGCCAAAAACCAAAAAAAAAAAAAGAATTTGCACTAAGGCGCTATAATCTAGGCACAAAAAGCAATGAATAAACAATGATTATACAATGAAGGTGAATACCCTATGATACAAGCAAAATCAATTTAGCAGGCAGGAGGACTTGAAGCTACCAATTTGCAACTTTACGCTCATTTTGTGGGAGTGGGTCGCATACATTGTATTTTATTATACTGACATTCTATCTACTGAAGATCGCTTAGATTGTATTTTATTACAGACATGATATCTACTGCACATAACACTTTGATTTATTACATGCATGCTTTCTGCTGAATATAGCACTTAGATTATTTGTAAAAATAATCTATCTACTGAAAATAGCGCTTAGATTCCATACATGCTATCTACTGAAGATAGCACTCAGATTGTATTACATACATGCTATCTACTGAAGATAGCACTTACATTGTATTACATACATGTTATCTTCTGAAGATAGCACTCAGATTGTATTACATACATGCTATCTACTGAAGATAGCACTCAGATTGTATTACATACATGCTATCTACTGAAGATAGCACTCAGATTGTATTACATACATGTATCTACTGAAGATAGCACTTATATTGTATTACATGCATTGATTTACTGAAGATAGCACTTAGGTTGTATTACACACATACTGAAGATCTCACACCACCAAATCAGAGTCCCATATGTGCTAAATTTGCCTTAAGAAAACATCATTTTTTCTTCACAGGAGCGACTCAGTTTTAAGCGACTGGCCCTCGAAGTCTACGATGCCCGGTAATTGCCTATTTTACAGGCAAAACCATGCCAATGTTTCTGTAAAGAAAAGACTGCTTAAAATCATTAAAAGTTATTCGATCTCTCCCATCTGTGGTACACTTGCAGGAAATAATATTACTAATCATGACCAATCCAAATTTGGCTAAAATTATGCACATTTCTGCTCATTTTAATGCTTACATTCAGAATCAATGGGTTTTTCTGAGAAGTGAAATTAAGGGCGCACAACCATGTAATTCTATTTGGTGGTGTGAAATCTGAATGATCCAACATGTTTCTGATTGTCCTTAATTTCAGACTATTTTAATCTAATTAACTTATTTTTAGCATAATTTGAGCAAGAAGCTGGTTAAAAAAATTCAAGCAGAATCATTGTGTCTCTGACATCTGCTATCTACTGAAGATAGCATTGTGATTACCATGTTAAATGTTTATCAAGACTTGGGCCTTCAGCAATTTACAAGTCACGAGGGACAAGTAGCCAGGCAGACACACAGAAACAAAGAAGAACATGACCACAATGTCTGAATTATAAGTGTTGAATTATATGGCCTATTAGTGAAATCTTAAGTCTACCCCCCCCCCCCCCCACCCCAATACCTGATCCATGGGCACATTTTATGAGCTCCAACCAGTGCCCTAGCCCACTTGCCACCATATACTGATGTCTTCTCCATCTGGCACTGAGTCATTGCATACCATCATGATTGTAAACATTACATGGGTTACCAGTAGTGGAATCATAAGCTTAACCTACCCCTCCCCCCAACACACACACACAAACCGTAAGCTTACCTGATCCAGGCGCCTATTTCATGAGAGCTCATGAGATCCGACCAGTACCCTAGCACCATACTGATGTCTTCTCTATCTGGCACTGAGTCATTGCATGCCATTGATGAAGATAGCACTTACATTGTATTACACACATACTATCTACTGAAGTTAGCACTTACATTGTATTACACACATGTTATCTACTGAAGATAGCACTTGCATTGTATACACTCATGCTATCTACTGAAGATAGCACTTACATTGTATTACATACATGCTATCTATTGAAGATAGCACTTACATTGTATTACATACATACTATCTACTGAAGATAGCACTTACATTGTATTACATACATGCTATCTACTGAAGATAGCACTTACATTGTATTACACACATACTATCTACTGAAGATAGCACTTACATTGTATTACACACATGTTATCTACTGAAGATAGCACTTACATTGTATTACACACATACTATCTACTGAAGATAGCACTTACATTGTATTACACACATGTTATCTATTGAAGATAGCACTTACATTGTATTACACACATACTATCTACTGAAGATAGCACTTACATTGTACTACATACATGTTATCTACTGAAGATAGCACTTACATTGTATACACACATGCTATCTACTGAAGATAGCACTTGCATTGTACTACATACATGTTATCTACTGAAGATAGCACTTAGGCCTATATTGTATTGCACATATGCTATATACCGAAGATAGCACTTGCATTGTATTACATAGATGATATCTACTGAAGATAGCACTTAGATTGTATTACATACATGCTATCTACTGAAGATAGCACTTACATTGTATTACACACATGTTATCTATTGAAGATAGCACTTACATTGTATTACACACATGTTATCTACTGAAGATAGCACTTACATTGTATTACACACATGTTATCTACTGAAGATAGCACTTACATTGTATTACACACATACTATCTACTGAAGATAGCACTTACATTGTATTACACACATGTTATCTACTGAAGATAGCACTTAGGCCTATATTGTATTGCACATATGCTATATACCGAAGATAGCACTTGCATTGTATTACATAGATGATATCTACTGAAGATAGCACTTAGATTGTATTACATACATGCTATCTACTGAAGATAGCACTTACATTGTATTACACACATGTTATCTACTGAAGATAGCACTTACATTGTATTACACACATACTATCTACTGAAGATAGCACTTACATTGTATTACACACATGTTATCTACTGAAGATAGCACTTACATTGTATTACACACATACTATCTACTGAAGATAGCACTTACATTGTACTACATACATGTTATCTACTGAAGATAGCACTTAGGCCTATATTGTATTGCACATATGCTATATACCGAAGATAGCACTTGCATTGTATTACATAGATGATATCTACTGAAGATAGCACTTAGATTGTATTACAAACATGCTATCTACTGAAGATAGCCCTTAGATTATATTACACACATGCTATCTAGGGAAGATAGCACTTACAAATTACACACATGCTATCTACTGAAGATAGCACTTAGATTATATTACATGATATCTACTGAAGATAGCACTTACGGTGTATTAGATAACATGTGGATTAATGTACAATGTAAGTGCTACTACACACATACTACACAACAAAATACAATAAGTGCTATCTTCAGTAGATATGTGTACAATAAAATAAGATACAAGTGCTATCTTCAGTAGATAGTATGTGTAATAAAATACAATGTAAGCATTATCTTCAGCAGATATTATGTGTGTATAACATGCAATACAAATGCCATCGTCAGTAGATAACATGTATATAATAAAATACAATATAAGTGTTACCTTCAGTAGATAGCACATGTGCAATAAAATAATAAAATACATTATAAGCACTATATCTCCAGTAGATATCATGTATGTATACAATGCAAGTGCTATCTTCAGTAGATAGCATGTGTGTATACAATGCAAGTGCTATCTTCAGTAGATAGCATGTGTGTATACAATGCAAGTGCTATCTTCAGTAGATAGCATGTGTGTATACAATGCAAGTGCTATCTTCAGTAGATAGCATGTATGTATACAATGTAAGTGCTATCTTCAGTAGATAGCATGTGTGTATACAGTGCAAGTGCTATCTTCAGTAGATAGCATGTGTGTATACAATGCAAGTGCTATCTTCAGTAGATAGCATGTGTGTATAAAATGCAAGTGCTATCTTCAGTAGATATCATGTATGTATACAATGCAAGTGCTATCTTCAGTAGATAGCATGTGTGTATACAATACAAGTGCTGTCTTCAGTAGATAGCATGTAAAATTTACTACCAGCGCCGATATCGCCAATGTGTATCACTCCTTCGGTCGTGTTGGGGTGGTTATGGTACGATCCTTTGTTGTGTAGATCACCGTCCCGCACGCCATGTTCGTACTGTGTTATGAACATCGTGTATGCGTGCGACTAATAATTCCATCGTAGTAATAAAACGATGGTTCCTGCGTTTTATTTTGATAAAACTACAGAATCTACCTTCAGTAGATAGCACATATGCAATAAAATACATTATAAGCACTATATCTCCAGTAGATATCATGTATGTATACAATGCAAGTGCTATCTTCAGTAGATAGCATGTGTGTATACAATGCAAGTGCTATCTTCAGTAGATAGCATGTGTGTATACAATGCAAGTGCTATCTTCAGTAGATAGCATGTGTGTATACAATGCAAGTGCTATCTTCCGTAGATAGCATGTATGTATACAATGTAAGTGCTATCTTCAGTAGATAGCATGTGTGTATACAATGCAAGTGCTATCTTCAGTAGATAGCATGTGTGTATACAATGCAAGTGCTATCTTCAGTAGATATCATGTATGTATACAATGCAAGTGCTATCTTCAGTAGATAGCATGTGTGTATACAATACAAGTGCTGTCTTCAGTAGATAGCATGTAAAATTTACTACCAGCGCCGATATCGCCAATGTGTATCACTCCTTCGGTCGTGTTATCATGGTTATGGTACGATCCTTTGTTGTGTAGATCACCGTCCCGCACGCCATGTACGTACTGTGTTATGAACATCGTGTATGCGTGCGACTAATAATTCCATCGTAGTAATAAAACGACGGTTCCTGCGTTTTATTTTGATAAAACTACAGAACCCGGAGTCTGATTTTTGCAGGGTTTGGTTCAATAAAGTTCCATATAATCGAATATTTTTTTTTTAATATTGAGGGCGTCCTCCTCAGCAAATGTTATAATATAGCCCTGGCCGTTTGGCGGCAAATTGGGGCGTCTTAGGCTGCCTGAAAAAATGTGCTCGTGGTAGGGCCCGGGGTAGGGTTGCAACAAATCACCCCCCCCGGCACCCCCCGTGGTACACGAAGGTTAAGATACATTAACATGTTATATTATCAGAATTCGATACAAATAAAAAGATCATTATTATTATTATTATCGGTATTTTTATTATTCACATATCGTGGCCAAATGGCCAAATTACATGTAAAATTACAAAGCAATTATACATATTAAAACATTAAAAAGGTTGAACACTAAAAGAATTTTAAAAGGCATCAAAAACAAATTGCACACCAAATATTACTTTTTACCAAATATTGCACATGTTTTGGAAAACATCAAAATATACTAAATTTCAAAACAATTATAATAAATATTGACATAAAGAAACAAATATATGCACCAGACCATAAAAACAGCATTCATGGCACTGAAGAACAATCCTAAGAGGAGATTACTGATTTAAAAGATCAACAAAATATGGGATAGGACTCAGCCGAAAGCGCTCGGTCCTGGCACGGAATTTGGAAAAGTTGTGGGAATTACGCAAATTACGCAACTTGCACCATGGCTCTGAAGTCTGGTAGGAGGGATTAACGACTGTGTTCGTTCATTGTTAGGCAGCCCTTCAGCAAACCTACGACAGTGTTGCACCCTCCTATCAGACAGGGAGTCAAGTTTACAGCTGAGCAGCGCATCATGATATGAATTGTAATCTCCTCCCAGGATTGTTCTACAGGCTCTTTTTTGAATAGACTCAAGGTCTTTGGATTGTTTGATTGAAATACTAGAATGCCACACAACACTGGCGTACTCGAGAATCGGTCTAACATTACAACTGCCCTTCTTATAGCTCGTATTTTGACACTCTTAAGACTATCCGCGTTCATCTAATTTTTACACTTTTTTACAAGTTTGACAATTCTTTCTTTCATCAATTTGACATTTCCATCGCGCCCTTCAAGCCGCACATAATTATCACAATAATGTTTATCAGCGGGGGCAATGTTTTCAATCCATTTGCTCCTAAACACTCTTGTATTATTAACACACGTTTCCTGTATTGCTGCTACCCTTTTTCGTAACTCTCTAACGTCCCGCCAAAACACATCTTGATCGGTGGCTTCAATTCTTGACCATAGCGTTCTGTTGTAATAATCATAAAGCTTCATATCACCGGAGTTAAATTTTTCAATTTTACTTCTAATAGATTTAGAGATTTCTACTTGTTTGCTGGAGTTTATCCTAACATGTTGCGGTACGTAGACAACATCATCTAAATCCCAGCACAAAAGATTCTTTAGAAGAACCAGCGATTCCAGATAATACTCCATAATAATAAAAAGGTGGATGTCCGAATCCAGCTTTTTAAATATACGTGTAAAGTTACCGTTCTTAATTTCACTTTCGCTTATGTCAAGATAGCGTAATTGATAGTTTGGACGAAAGTTACCGTAATGATAATTAATCTGGAACTTAAGAATCCTCGCGAGGGCCTTAGATCCGCCTCAGATCGCACTCGTTTGAATGTGCCGATCATACGCAGTTGGACTTTTAAATCCGCTGCCGACAAGGCATTTACCTACAATGCACCTCTGATCTGGAACAATTTACCGTCATCTGTGCGAAGTGCTGAAACAGTCTCTGCCTTTAAAAAGGCCTCAAAACCCACCTGTTTCCGCAAACATAATTTTGCTTGCTTCATTTTTCTTTGTTTTTCAATTGTTTCTTGTATATATTTTGCATATGTTTTGGTTTTTCACGCTGTGATCTTTTGAAATGGCGTGTAACAAAAGCTCTCATGTATGTATGTATGTATGTAATGTTTTTTTTAAAAAACGCTTTAATCGGATCTTTAACACTTGCTGGAATTTTCAAATGTTTTAGAACTTTCGCTTGGTAAAAAAGTGACTCAAAATGGGACACTGGCTCCCGTAAACTGGCGATGTAAACTGCATTTGGTATAACTTTTTCCACGTCCTTTTTGTTGTAGACCATGTGACTAGTCAGCATATCAAACTGTCCATAGCAACGAATCATTGAATCAAACTTGTATGTTTTTTTGGACAGAGGTCGACCAATGATTGCAGTTTTGTTTGGTACGGCAAACGTCAAATTATGCTCAAATCCATATCGGTCTAGAATTGATGCGGTGGTTCCACTCCCGGTTTTCTGAAGCTTTAGGTAGGCAATCCTTTGTACGGGCTTACAATGTCTTGTCAGGGAGCCTGTACTTCCCGTAGTGTTTGTGATCATGGATGTAGGTCTTGTAGTTACTGCGTTATATGGAATTGTTGCTGAATAACTGTAGAAGAAATGACAAAATGTATGCACAAGTTAGCATGATTAGGCTGAGTTCACATAGGAGTATTCTGTATACGCTATACGCTACTCGATCAGGCGTGTATAGGTCAGTTTGTCAATTTTAAAACTGAACATTCGTCAAATCAAATGCTTGTATCTTTACTTCTTGAGATTACGTTGCATTCAATGGCTGCCATAAATGTGCAGAATTAGAAAAAGTGAAAACAAAAACTAGTCAAAAAAGTTACATTACATTTTGTTATGTTGGAAAAGCTTAACTTTTTTTTTTTAATCTGGATTTCTATCATCGTGTTGTTAACGTTTCTGAAAGCTTGTCTGCATGGAAGAAACTAATTTACCCATGGAGAGAAATGGTTGCTTCAGTCCGTAATGACTGTTTAATGTTATTGTGTTTTGACCCGTGAGGTTATTGTTGTTATAGTTTTGCGGTCGCATCATACCACATCCAATCGTAAGGCCGGTTTGGCCTATCCAGTCATCAGCCAATGGGAGTAGGCCTATTGCTGGTGTGGGGTTGCTTGCTTTCGTTTCATATCACATTCAGCTTTCATCAAATACGGATCGAGAAATTTATTTTCCCACCCACCACTCCCTAAATAAGATTAGTATAAGGTGAGGCAAGCTTTGAAGTGGCGGAGTATTGCTGCGTGGGAAGGTATTAATTTGACATAAAGGTATAAAGCCAAGCTACAAAATCAAAATAGTTGTTAATGTTCATGCATGTAATTAATATAGACAGTTTGGGATAAGTAAGCGGAAAATGTACAATTTAAAATTATAGTTAATTTCGCTAAGGTATTGAGTAACAACTTCTAGATGTAAGAATCATCAATCCATCATAATGAAAGTGGATCAATTGGGAACTGGTAGTCATGTAGGTGATTGAGTTTTTAGTACAATTACAAATCATGTACATACAGTATAATAGTAATTAAGATGAAAATCATTTAAAGATTTTTAAACTCGGATATGTGGTTATTTAATGGTTAAATATTAATCTGCAACTTTTTATAGATTGTATACCACACCACTCCACGCCATACATAAATTCTCCCAGTCACATTTCCCCAATATGAAATTTAAAAAAAAGTTAAAGTTTAATATTACTTCTAGTCAAGTTTGGCAGAGGCGGGGTTCGAACTCACGGCGCCACCACGCCGCTTTGGATATGCTCTATGAGCCTAGCGCCTTAGACCACTCGTCCACTTGTCTTGATGGAATCCATTTGAAACTTATTTGAAGATATAATCGCAACTTCAATATAGGCCTACCACGTGACAAGCAAAAGCAGAAAACGTACCATATTTTGGAATTTTATTTGCCTAAAAACATTAATGTGTATTAATAGCGCTCAATTGTTGTTAATCCGACAAAAATAAATGATAAATGCGCGTCTATATGGACAATACATTATATCGATTTTGACATGTGCTCGCACGGTGTCAGTACATTAGCATGGTCAGTAAAATACTATAGAGGAACCTACCATTTTTCTTGCATACACGTTCGATGTTTTTATCAATTACATAAAAAATCCATTTTAGACCCCAAATGTTTCTTCGGGAAATAAAAGATTAGAATACCATAAAAACGAAACAGTAATCTTTTGCCGGGTCTAATGTTATTTATACATAGAATTTTTAACGTTTTTTCTATCCTTATTCTTGCTCAATTAAAAAAATATTTTGGCGTATATAAAATTGAAATAAAATTCTCTGCCTCATAAACGACCTCAAATATGCCACAATTGGGTATCACGAATAGTTATATATGATGTGCAGTTAATATTCATATTTTCTTTTATACAGAGGATGCTTCAGTTTTGACAGGAAAAATATTTTCTTGAAAACCCTCTCACTCGGTTATTTCAAAACAGTAACCACGCTTCCCTAGAATGTGCAATAATTTAGCATTAAAATTTTTCTTATTCTAACAGCAAGCGTTTCTAGAATGAATTATGGCGAAATGTGGTGTAATTGTATACATGTACTTCTCCCATGAGAAGTACATGTATTAAATTTTGTTCATAAAGGAATTTGGATGTTGATTCTATTGTAAATGGAATTATATAAAATAATGGCTTTATATTATATTGTACATTCATACAATATTAAAGAACAATGTATTGATTCTTTTGGGAAACATTCACGGGCTCCAACAACTTGCAGCAACATGTTAAAATATGATAATTAAAATACGCTAAAGGCTTCAGCTAAATTTTTCTCAATTGCTTCCAAAGTATCTCGCTTTTGCTCAATGTATCTCGCTTTCCTATTTCTTGGAGTAATTCACATCAAGCTTTTCAGCTTTTGCTCAAAGTATCTCGCTTTCCGATATCTTGGGAGTAATTCACATCCAGCTTTTCAGCTTTTGCTCAAAGTATCTCGCTTTCCGATATCTTGGAGTAATTCACATCCAGCTTTTCAGCTTTTGCTCAAAGTATCTCGCTTTCAGATAGATGGATTAATTCACATCCAGCTTTTGCTCAAAGTATCTCGCTTTCCTATTTCTTGGAGTAATTCACATCAAGCTTTTCAGCTTTTGCTCAAAGTATCTCGCTTTCCGATATCTTGGAGTAATTCACATCCAGCTTTTGCTTAAAGTATCTCGCTTTCAGCTATATGGATTAATTCACATCCAGCTTTTCAGCTTTTGCTCAATGTATCTCGCTTTCCGATATCTTGGAGTAATTCACATCCAGCTTTTGCTTAAAGTATCTCGCTTTCAGCTATATGGATTAATTCACATCCAGCTTTTCAGCTTTTGCTCAATGTATCTCGCTTTCCGATATCTTGGAGTAATTCACATCCAGCTTGTCAGCTTTTGCTTAAAGTACCTCGCTTTCAGATAGATGGATTAATTCACATCCAGCTTTTGCTCAAAGTATCTCGCTTTCCGATATCTTGGAGTAATTCACATCCAGCTTTTCAGCTTTTGCTTAAGGGATCTAAAATGAGCGTTTATTGCGTTTCGACAGTATTTTTTGTGGGACATGAGAGCACCTCAGACCTATCGAATTGCATTCTGAATACGAAGCATGTCTTTCTGATATCAAATAATTTCATTTTTGAAAATCACAATATAATACAAATTTTATGACAAATTATAAAAATTTGATATTTTTCAAATTTTGATATATAACAGTCCTCGAAGTAAATTATATAAATCTAATGATATATTCTTAAAGTGTATGTAGCAGGGAGGAAAAGCCGACGGTCAATTTAAAATTTTGACCTTTCATATTGAAGATATAGATTTTTTACCCAAAAAGACCTAATTTTTTTTTGGTGTTTTGGGAAAAAAATCCATATCTTCAATACGAAAGGTCAAAATTTTCAATTGATCGTCGGCATTTCATCCCACCTACATACACGTTAAGTATAAATCATCAGATTTATAAAGTTTACTTCGAGTACTGTTAAATATCAAAAATATCAATTTTAATGATTTGCCATAAAATGTGTATTAAATTGCGAATTTCAAAAACCAAAATTATTTGATATCAGAATGACATTCTTCGTATTCAGAATGCAATTCGATATGTCTGATGTGCTCTAATGTCCCAAAATAAATACTGTCCAAACGTTCATACCCCAGCCCTTAAAGTATCTCGCTTTCCGATATCTTGGAGTAATTCACATCCAGCTTTTCAGCTTTTGCTCTCAAAGTATCTCGCTTTCCGATATCTTGGAGTAATTCACATCCAGCTTTTGCTTAAAGTATCTCGCTTTCAGATATATGGATTAATTCACATCCAGCTTTTCAGCTTTTGCTCAAAGTATCTCGCTTTCCGATATCTTGGAGTAATTCACATCCAGCTTTTCAGCTTTTACTTAAAGTATCTCGCTTGCCGTTATATTGGAGTAATTTGCATCCAGCCTTTTTTACTTTTGAATAAATGTCAAATAATTTAATGATTGCTTTGCTGAATGAAGCCTTTAGCCTTTGCTATTCATATAAATTAAAATGTGGAGTAATTCACTCTGCTTTTCTGCATAATTTCTTAATTTGATGTATTTCTGAAGGTTTTGGCAGCCATTGTTTCATATTTGTCAGTTTTTGCTAAACTTATATAATAATAGAGTAATTCACCCTAGTTTTTTATTTTATTTGTAAGCTGCTGTTCCCTTACAAAATTTATAGAGTAATTTTCTCTAGCTTAATTGCTCTTGCAACTTTCTTTGCTTTGTTTTTGTGAGAAGCTGTTCTCTTACAAAATATATAGTGTAATTCACAATTAGCTTACGCATAATGTATTACTTTTCAACCTAGCATTTATATGTTACCTAGCATTTATATGTTTGTATATACTGTATGTGGCTTGCTGATGAAACCTTTATAATTATGTATTAAGTTATCGCTGTATGTTTATGTAGAAAGATTAAGGGCTGGGGTATGAACGTTTGGACAGTATTTATTTTGGGACATTAGAGCACATCAGACATATCGAATTGCATTCTGAATATGAAGAATGTCATTCTGACATCAAATAATTTTGATTTTTTGAAATTCGCAATTTAATACACATTTTATGGTAAATCATTAAAATTGATATTTTTGATATTTAACAGTACTTGAAGTAAACTTTATAAATCTGATGATTTATACTTAAAGTGTATGTAGGTGGGATGAAAAGCCGACGATCAATTGAAAATTTTGACCTTTCGTATTGAAGATATGGATTTTTTCCCAAAACACCAAAAAAAATTAGGTCTTTTTGGGAAAAAAATCCATATCTTCAATATGAAAGGTCAAAATTTTCAATTGACCGTCGGCTTTTCCTCCTGCTACATACACTTTAAGAATATATCATTAGATTTATATAATTTACTTCGAGGACTGTTATATATCAAAATTTGAAAAATATCAAATTTTTATAATTTGTCATAAAATTTGTATTTTATTGTGATTTTTAAAAATGAAAATTATTTGATATCAGAAAGACATGCTTCGTATTCAGAATGCAATTCGATAGGTCTGAGATGCTCTCATGTCCCACAAAAAATACTGTCGAAACGCAATAAACGCTCATTTTGGATCCCTTAAGCGAAAGTAAATTCTTGATTCGGTTTGATGCTGATATATGTATATCAGAATGACATTCTTCGTATTCAGAATGCAATTCGATATGTCTGATGTGTTCTAATGTCCCACAATAAATACTGTCCAAACGTTCATACCCCAGCCCTTAAGTGGTGCGTCTCATAATTTATTTCTCTGTCTATGGGTAACTAACCATTTATTTTATCAACATATTGAACACTCGCTTTCATTGAGGGGTTTTCAATCAGGATGGGACACAGTGTACCGACAGCTACAGGGTAGTCCATCTAGATGGACCCTATATACGCTAGCCCGTCTAGAAAGACTATTCTATTACTCTTACGACCCATCATTTATTGTATCGCTTTCATTGAGGGGTTCAATCAGGACACGGTGTACCAACAGCTACTGGGTAGTCCTTCTAGACGGACTCTATCTACGATAGCCCGTTCTAGAAAGACTACTATAGGGCGGACTACATACAGGGTGTAACAATAAAATTTGTACAATTTTGAAAATAGAATGACACAAGTATGCCGCTTATGTTGTGGTTTGATATTTATATGTCTATCAAGATAATTTCTTTAGCCATCAGCTAAGCTTTGTTTCAATCAAATCGACTGTATAAAAGTGAAGATCTGGCCAATTATGTAACCTAGTCTTAAAACCGCTTGGGCCACTTTTGTCTAAACTGTTACAAAAGTGACTGAATAGAGTTGGAACCATGGACGATGCTCTTATGATAGGTAGTTTTAAACAATGGGGTATTCGAAGTGGTAGAAATGATTACATAATAGAATATCTCCTTGAGTTTTTGGAAATCACAACTAATCACTGACATAACAACCTCATTTAGGCTACTAGAAATCGTGGCTGCAGCTCAACAACTTCAACCCCAATTCACGTTGGAAGAGCGTATTTTTATGGTTGTGGCATTCGGTAGCACATGGAGTCAAGCAGAATGACCATAAGATTGTTTAGGCCTATAGCTCATTTTCCAAACTCGTGTCTTCCACCAAGGCATACAATTACATATAACTATGAGAAGTATGTTGAATTTGTTAACAGAAATGCTGGCAATAGTGGTCGCCCCAGAACAGCTAGAAGCTAAGCTGAACTTAATTTCAAAATCCTATTGTTTTGTACTTTTGGATGCAAAAACTGTTCTTCAGTTTTACCAACGATATCTCAGGGATATGAGAAATTACTTTATTTATAAGATCATTTGAAAGCAATTTCATGACTTCATTTATAGATTTTAAAGAAAGATCATATTGTCATTAAGTTCATGTTAATTATATGAAGAAACACGACTTATAATTCTTTTGTGTCAGTTCTTTGATGTTTAATGCACGATAAGCATATCTACGCGGTACAAACTTGATGTGCGCAAACATGGCAAAAGTGGCCCAACACGTTTTCTGGACGTTTTAATTAATCGGACATAACTTTTGAACCCAAGCTAGTAAAGAAATCAACTAAACGTCTTCTTTTAGCCAAGATATTACTGATTGTATTGCATATAACAATTGTGCCATAACTCTTTTAGTTTTTCCTGAGAAGTCAAAATGCAATTGTATAAATTTTATTGTTACACCCTGTATAGGCCCTAGCGCTCTTTAGCTCCGTTACTGATGGTCAAAAATAATATACATTCAATACTCACGGGACAAGGTGAAATTCATTCCTCAAGGCACAGAAATCTGAAATGTAATGTACGAAAAAACAATGTAACTATGATGTTGGGATTTTTTTCACTCGGCCTAATGGTCCTTCAGAATAACGAATTGTTCCCATTATTTTATGCAGCGTAAGGATTTCAAAAGCCTTTGCTGTCAGTAAGGGGGCATTTAACGAGAGGTTTACGCAGCCGTCGCTAGACCATTTTCTCAGGGGGGTGTCGACAAATAAATTTTGCTGGTATTATGGCCGGATTTACCTTTTGCTGGCCCCTGCGCAACTTCGCATGATTGGCACCCGTGGCTCTTCCGATAGAAGACACCCCTCCCCCACACTGTAACTCAAGTTATTCCTTTACCGGGGAAAAATGCATGAAATTTCGATTTGCTATTTTAATTCTAAAATTAAAAGGGGGATGCACCGGAGTCACCGAGCCAGGGGGCAAAATTCCCTAATCGTCCCGCTTATCTGCTACTAAAAGAACGTTACCGAGACAAAAGCGAGCGAATGCGCGAAAAAATGTAATTTCAATGCTAAAATGAACACAATTGAGGACAATTGTGGGTACTAAATCGTTCCAAAGGAAGATGCACAGGCCTTCTACAACTTTTGGTTAATTTAGTCCCTGTATAGCTCACCATCATGAGTTTTATGCTTATTCAGGGCCGGATTTACCTTTTTCAAACTCAAGTGGCTAAGTTTTTGTTTAGGTACAAGATTTTGCTGGGATAGTTGCGAAAAATTTCAATGTCAAACTATTTTAGCCCAAAGTGAAAGTGAACTTTACTATATAAGAGGCCAGTGC
The DNA here is from genome assembly GCF_039555335.1 of Amphiura filiformis. Taxonomy (NCBI): domain Eukaryota; kingdom Metazoa; phylum Echinodermata; class Ophiuroidea; order Amphilepidida; family Amphiuridae; genus Amphiura; species Amphiura filiformis. The sequence goes on along the minus strand of NC_092634.1, from coordinate 4,375,787 downwards.
GCGCGAAGCGTGCCAAATTTTGTAATCTTATCCTATTTTGGCCCCAAAAATGGTGTTTTCCGGCTTAAAAGGGAGATGCACAGGGCAATTTTGGGGCCCCAAAACTTGGAGGCCCTGAGCCCGGGTTTTGTTTTGTCGATCTTGCAAAATCATTAGTTCTACAGGGTGTATCAAAATGATTGGTACCCATCAATTTTGATGTTTATTGAAAAGCCTTCCTCTACCAAATACAACATTGGATACTTTTGAAATGTTCAGAATGTGTAGTTTATGACTTGTCTATACAATTAATTTACAAATTATTTGCATCTTATGTTGATGTACATACTGTGTCAGACTCCTCCATTATCAATGAAAACTGATGGGTACCAATCATTTTGATACAGCTTGTATGTCCGCATCACCTCAACGCGCCTGACCAACATCAATGTAGGCCCATATATCGGCCCAATAGGGCCTATATTACGAACGGAATGTAGGCCCTTTTTAGGGATCGCCAGGGGGTGTCGCACCCCTCATGGCGACGGCCCTGGGTTTACGGCAATTTCATAATTATTCGTTGCATAAATTTGTACGATAATTTAACCTTAATGTTAATGATTGAAACAGTGAAGGGTAGACGAGGTGTTATTGGTCGAAGCAGCCAAAAAATCGATTATCATGGTCTAAATCAATATATTATTAAAATATATTCACTTTGATGTTTTACAAAAGTTCATTCTACAAATCATATACTTTGAAAACTTGCTTGATTTATTGTTGTTAATGAGTTATGTACGTTTTACAACAGTGTCATTGTTTTAAACGTCTTTGCAACATAACTCAAGAACCACAGGACCTATAAAAGTATATCTTTGATATTTGAATTCTTCTACACACTCGCTAAGAAAAATGATCAATGCAATTAATTTGCCAAAGCTCACTACATGTACTCTTCGCAAGATGCTGTGAACTACCAAATCGCAACAGTTAAAAATAGTTGCTAAAGTAATAGTTAATACTAACCTATGTAAACCAAATATGCAAAGAAGAGCCCAACTGCCAGAGAGGTTACGTAGCTTACACCTTTCCGATAATTCATCGTTAACAATCTTCAAAAGAAATATACAAAAATATAAAAATACATGTATATAGTAAATATTCATAATGAAGATGTTATCTTGATTATTTTCATGCAGACGGACCATGCATTAGCCAGCAAGGTCACGTGACACAAAACTTCCGACGCTCTGAGGGTGCATATCATCTTCTGTCACAGTTCCATATCAGAGATTAAAGAGTGAAGTAAAATCGACTGAAAAATGGAAACTATTGCTTTTCATTTGAAAAATAAGATATTGATGTGTTGCAAAAGTTCATTCTACAAATCATATACTTTAAAAACTTGCTTCATTTATTCTTGATAATGAGTTATGTACGTTTTACAAGGTATTGGTGTTTCAGCTCTCTTTACAACATAACTCAAGAACCACAGGACCTATAAAAGTATATCTGTGCTATTTGAATTCTTCTACACGCTCGCTATGAAATGATCAATGCAATTTTTGCCAAAGCTCACTACCATTCACAATATGCTGTGAACTACCAAATCGCAACAGTTTAAAATAGATCCTAACCTTAAATGAGTGCTACGAGCTCATCACGTCTAAAATCTCTAGCTGAAATACAGCAAGATAATGTATAGTAAATGTAAATTAACCTGTATTTTAGATAGGGTATCTCGAGCTAGGATGAGCCTTGTATAACAAAAGCCATCGAGTGATTAGCGTTTTGAGTGTATTCTAATGAAAACATACATCCAATACATTAAAAAAAAATTATTCTAAATGATTTTAGTTTATCAATATTACTGTGTGAAAACAAAGAACAAACTTACCGATTTAAATGAATTTTTAATCTTCAGCATGAAATTGAAACAGCCTATGACTTGTGAAGATGAGGAATCGCCATGAAGAGTTCCAGATCACGATCATGTCAGTAAAGTGAATATTTTGTCATAGACAGAGAGTAGGCATCCTTGAGAGGGTACCCTATTCACATGGTTTGTTTTCCAACAATTTTTGGTAGTTTGCAAGTGAAGACTGTCCGCACTATCGACTGATTACGTAACCGTTAGCAATTATTTATTAGCTTTTTCAATGCAATCGCCTCGATCCATAAGCAGCGAAAGTACTTGCAATAGTAGTAGTAGGTAGGACTTCCCGCCTCTTGTTTCAGGCGCACCCCTTCGATGACAGATGCTCTGTTGAAGGGTCCATACCAAAAAATAATCATCATATAGTTCGCAGAAAATAGTTCGCAGTAACAAGATGCGTAATAAGTATTAGTTCAATATCATAATAGAACATGCTTATGTAGGGAAGGACATGGCAGGGTGCACCCATTAAATATATTAAAATATCATATCAAAATACAAATAAATACTGGTACTTCAGTGCAAGATACATATATTACAACTAGCTAAATTCTACACAACAAAACGTAATGTAAAGCAATCAGATACAAGAGGCAATGTGTACAAGATTGCTACATGTAAGTAATCACAAGTGTGAGTTCATAATAAACATGTATACAAAGTTTGAACAAGCGACATAAATGTGATGATTCGTTCATGCAAACATCAGCTACACAGTGCACTAGGCTACAGAGGCATGTGAATAAGTTGAGCAGGCAGATTATATATCGGCATAAGAAAGCTGTTTTAGAAGGGACGATCTTCTACTGTGTAGACCATAACACCACTGACGAGTGATCGATTCTGTAAAACTGGGCCATTCTACTGGTAGGGTGATGACACTCTGAATAGATTCATGGGAGGAGTCCAGAATGAATTGTAGTAGAACATCCTCTTTTGTGAATAGGTCATCGACTTCTTGTACCTTACAGTGCTCAAGAAGTGTCCTCTTCAGGATAGATTCATGGTAACAGCGTTGCTCAGTGAGTGCAGGACATTTGATAAGAAAATGCATCATATCCTCTTCAGCTATTTCTGCAATAGCAGTCCGGTGAGCTCAATGAACTACGCCCTGAAACCGATGGAGTTTTGGCTCATACACAGATGAGCAAATACAATAGAAGAAGGTCAACACAATTGACCTGCTTTAGTGACATGTTCTATGAGCTGTACAAAAAGCTTAATATCGTAAAATAAGTATTCATTTGTGCATATGGACTGCACATTGAAGATGCAAAATGTTAGTCATTATATTATTTAAGCAAGAAGTGGGTATATACATGGAATAAAACGACTACAGAATTCTAGTGCCATCATGGTGTCAGGTCAATGGTTCATCATATCCCGTATGTTTCTGGGAATTCGTTAATATTTGAGACCAATTTTGATACCCATTTATCTGCCACATGCTGAACTGTTGTTTATTTATTTGGGTTGGCACAAGCTAATTTGCATGGCAGTCGAACTCCTCCATTGGGCTATTCAAAAAATAGATGCACACCCCTATAGAGGAGTTCGGATATCCAGACTTTTGTCCAGTCGTGATTGTTGGAAATCCAGACTTTTTAAGTGTCCAAAGGCGAAAAAATCCAGCAGAAAACTAGTTCAAAGTAAGAAATCCTGAATTTGAGAGCTCATTTTAGACATTTCCGTGATTTTTCCTTCATTTAATTTCCAAGCTTTTTCAAGCGACATTGACAACTGGAATTCCAGTTGTTTTCAGAAAGCAGCCTTGGAAATCCAGACATTTCTTTGATTAAAAATTTACTCCTCTATAGGGGGTGTGCACTTATTTTCTGGAATAGCCCATTGTTCATTAATTAATGTTGGCATTTAATGTTCTCATAAGTTGTGGAACTGTTATCATGCAGAATACGTCAATCTAATCTTATTAAAGGCATCGCATTGAAATACTATAACCGCAATGAAGTTAGAATTTCAGCTTTTGCTGATGACACCACCATTTTTGTCAATTCTGTTGAAGCACTCCAAAATACTCTAGTCATTCTAGATAAGTTTGCGCTTTTATCAGGTCTCTATTTGAATTACAATAAATGTTCATGTGATGCTATCTGGATTGGTTCTCTCAAAAACAACGATTTTAAAGTTGGTAGTGTTAATTGGAAACTTTCTCCAGAAAATACCATTACTGAAAATCCTTGGTATGACCTTTAGTCCAAACGTTCCTCTTGAAAAAGTCAATTGTAACTGGGATGAAAAAAATATAAAAAAATTGAGTTCTATTACAAAGTGGTAACAAAAATCAACACCATGTTCATAAAATGTGTTTGGAATAGAGCTGAAATGGTAAAACGCAGAACAATCATTTCGGACTATGATATAGGAGGAATAAAAATGTTTCATGTACCATTTTTTGAATCATTGACGTTGTCTTGTGTAAAGCTTGTTAATGATGAGGTTGCTATGTGGAAAAATATTGCCTTAAGGGTTCGGAAAGAAACGTATAAAAGGCTAAGACAGTGCATCATATGCATTTACACATGTATGACACCATTATTGCGCATTATCAGAGTTCTTAACACGCCTTATGTCATCAATGTAGTGCATATTATAGACATGATAGAGGTAGGACCTGATTAGTTCCTTTTACACATACTACGCATCATCAAATGCGGAAAGTTTCGGCTGAGAATGGTAAATAATTGCATTTGATTCTAATTCTATTATAATGCCTTATAGATGAGCCATTAATCCCAAATTATGTAGTTTGGGCTATTCCAGTTGAAATCCACACTCCCCCTGTGGAAGAATTTGGAAATATCTTCAACAGAAGGCTTATGTAAATGTAACACATACTCCCCTGTAATATGGCTTTACCTATACATCTTCCACAACTGGAGTGCGTATTTCAAATGGATGTTACCTAATTGTCTATTGCGTTCAAAACTCATACTCCCTCTGTGGAAGACTTAAGGGGTTGTTTGGAATGACAGGTGAGTCAGGGGTCAAAAACAAAATTTTTACCTTTTTGACCTCAGCACATGTGTATGTATGATCTGCCATACAAAAATTAAAAAAACAATACCTCAAAGTATAATTTTTTAATGTTTTTTGTCATAATCACGCTTTTCTACACATTTCATCTGTTTGTACCGGGGGCGTGTCTGTTGCCAGGTAGGCCTACATGACAGCATAGACACACGTTACAACCTTGAATAATAATACAGAATTGTGACGTTATATTCTTCTTAACCTATCTTAGAACTGCCTATTATTTCAATTGTTGTACTGTTCTGGTTGGTTTATTGCATATACTGTATAGAAATTATGCAATATGACGTCGAGCATGACAGAGTCATCTTCATTCAAATAAAATTCAGGTACCCATAAGGTACCACGGAGCAGAGAAGATGTAAAAGAAGGAGATAGATCCAGCTATCCTCAAACAAAATATGTGTGTTGCCGCTCATTCAAAAGCAATCACGCTATTTAGGTTTAACAATAAAATACAACAAAAGGGTTCGAACCCATGACGGGTGTGATACACAAGTTGCTGCTTACTGGTTTTAGGGAAAGGTCAGTGTCTGTATACCATCAATACCATGCATACCATGCATGCAGATCCTAACATCCAGTTTATTTCAAATAAAATATGACCGAAGTTCCATGGCAAATAGTAATTTTGCACGCTTGGTTACGCTTTCAACCTCTACGATTTATGATACAGACTATTTTCAATTATCAAAATATCTTTATTAGGTTTGCAGGAAATGACAGGAAATTACATTAAAACAATAAAATATAGATGATCAAAAATCATCCCGTTTCTAACAAAATCCTAAAACACTCTCCTAAATAATTAATATATATTC